>NC_086449.1:460943218-461243218 GCF_028390025.1 Pseudophryne corroboree
TAGCATGGGTGGTATCATAGTTTAAATTCAGCTGAATCACAGTGTGTTGAGAGCAGAGGACCTATTTGAAATAAAGATTACATCCACTTGACATCTCCTCTTACCCAATATTGTTATACATGCTTTGAAACAGTGAAATGTGTGTGTTCTTAAAAACAGCATTTAAACATTATTTAATGTTGCCAGGTCCTAAGAGAGCAATTTTCATCTGGACTTATTAGGCAACCAGTATCCCAAAGGCTACATAAAATGTTGTGCCAGCTTCTAGCTAAAGTCTTTGCTCTGTTACTGCTTGGTCATGTTGTGCCAGAAGTTCAAGATCACAGGAGAACCTCTTTTGCCCCCCAAAACATTTGGGATGTGACATGGACTTAAGTGAGTTATACATTATGGCTTAATAAGTTCTTTAACCAGCTTAGGTACTCTCTCTAGAGCCAATATCTGCAACCTGAGGACTTGTGAGTGATTCAGGGTCTGCTCTGTATTATGCAGGTACCCAATCCAGTGGGAGATTGTTATCTCAGAACAGCTTGGCTGGGGCCATACTACCATGTGTTAAAAAGGAGCCCATCCACCACAAATGGGTTTCTACCTTTTATCATGAGCAGGCTCAATGTGTATCCACTAATATTGAAAATATAGAAATAGATTTTAGCCAATAAAATAAAAGTATATCTATATCTTTTAGTTGTGGGTGCCTTATTGATTTTGATTTTACAGAGGTACTGGGTATCCACCAGTTCGTGTATAAGACTAACTTTGTAAAACATTACAGGAAATGGGATACAATGTGTTCTATCGGTGCCTCTGGTGACAAGAATTGGTTCTCTTGGGCCGTGATCGTCCAATTGTTTTATTTTTTGTTTTTTTACAGCAAGACAGCATAAGGGGACAGACTACAATGCTAAAGTACTGTGCGTCTGAATGGAGTACCATGCAGAGACAACAAACAAGCATAGTACTGATTCAATAGGCATATCAAATAACATGGACTAGTAAAGGCAGGAACAAACTGAAGTGATGTGAAGTCAAAGAGCAGGCCATAGGTAGGCAGATGTCAAGCATGCATGGTCAGGAGTAGATGACATCAAGGTCCAAAAAAAGTAATATTTGTTGATCAGAAAGAGATTGCATGAAAGTCATGGCTAAAATGGGCACCAAATCTGTTGATTGGTACAAAAAAAACCCAGTTACAATCAATTTATTAGTTGGGTCCTACAGAGGTTTAAAAAAAACTGTGCAACAACAAAGAAGCAGAAAACAATGCATACAGATAATTCTAAAGTCAAAAACAAAAGCTATAGTTTAAACCATAGCAATGTAATACAGTAGTTGAAGGAGATGTATTGATATTAAATGTCTACCACCATTGTACAGTTATGTGCGGAGAACCGAATTTTGAAAAGTCTATTTTCTTCCTAGTCATAAGCTAAATGCATCCTCACTCAAATAAGCAAATTGCTGGTGGTGCTAATATGAAGTAATCATAGAGCCAGTTTAATTTAAGTACATTTCAGTTTTATTTTGAAATTCAGTCAAATTCATTGACAAATCAGATAATAGTTTTTTGTCCATCTGAAACAGTAATTGCTAAATTTAAGTCAAATAGTATTTAATTGTGCTTGAAAAATGGCCAAAGACATTTCTTTAACATGGTAGTTTGAAAATGTCCAACTCAACATATTTGTTCTTTACCCTGAGGCAGAGATCAGTGAAAGTGTGAATAAGAATTTAGGTTATAAGGTGAGGAGAATGACATTCCCTAAACTAATGTAAAAATAAAAGTTACCCTTTTTTATACACAATTTAAATGTAATTGTTATATACAGTTTCTTTAGTAACACTTCAGTTAGCAACAGTGACTGATTAATTACATGAATGTCTTTATTTAAAATTACATTTTCAAATGTAGATACTTTACTACCACTTCCTTGCTGTTGGCTCTAGGCTAATTCTCTTTCATTCAATGAAAGTTAGATTTTGCTACTTACACAGCCCCACAGTACAGGAACTTTTATTGCAATGCACCATATCTGTTTGCAGAGCAATTTGCGATAAACAGAATCTTAGGCAAACATATTTCTAGCTTATAGGATAACCAGGTTGTATTTATTTGGCTTTTATTTATATGTTACGTGTAAGTGCAATCAATTTATGTAAATAAACCCCATTCTTAGATAGTGCACTAGCTTTTCTAGTTTTGGATTTATTTTGTGTAACTTCCTAAATTAAACCATTGTATGTGGACTTGATATATTAGTTGCATTTTTATCATAATGGGGGATAATTGTTTTCTTTCCTATCACTGGAGATGTTGAAGTAATGCATTACTCTCTATAAGAAAAAACACCTATGTTTCACAAGCTATGTAGTACGGCACCTCTTGTGAGACATTTTGCCAGTAGAACAAGCTTCTCTAATATAAAGTGGACAACATTTTGATTCAGAAAGTATCCAGGGATGGTGGTCATTAGGCCAACAAGCATTAGGTCGACATACATTGGGTCGGCCACTGAAGGTCAACATGCATAAGGTCGACATGGTCACTAGGTCGACATGTAAAAAGATCGACGTGAGTTTTTCACAATTTTTTTAAAATTGTTGACCTTTTTCATACTTAATGATCCACGTGGACTACAATTGGGAATAGTAACCTGTGCTGAGCACAGCGGTAGCAGAGTGAGGCACCTTGCCCGAAGCAAGGCGAGTGAAGCGAGCCAAGCGAGGGGACGCGGTGCACTAATTGGGGGTTCCCCATCACTTTTTGAAGAAAACAACAGCAAAAACAGTAAAAAAAACCTCATGTCGACCTTTTTCCATGTCAACCTTGTACATGTCGACCTAATGACCATGTTGACCTAATGACCATGTTGACCTAATGCATGTCGACCTTCAGTGGTTGACCCAATGTATGTCGACTTAATGCATGTCGACCTAATGAACCACACCTGTATCCAGATGGATCTATTGGCTGAGCCAGAGGTTCCCAAATGCAGTTCTTAAGGAACCCTAACAGTACAGGTTTTAAAGTTATCCATGGCTCCACACAGATGGTGAAATCAAATTGACTGAGGTACTAGTTACACATCTGCCCCAACTCACCCTACATATAATCGCTTGCCACAATGTGTACACATAAGGCAAGCAATTATACGCACCTTGCCACGACTAGCTGCTGCAGCCACATGCTCCATTGATTTCAATGGGGGAAGGTGCATACGAATGTACCTGCAGACACTTGCAGGCGTTTGACATGAATAGAATATAATACCTTTATTGTCATTAACACCAGGAGGTGTCAATGAAAAAAATCAATGTAGAAACCATATTACATAACAGAACAGGCAGAAATTACGGTCCGAAACCTCAGATTAAGACTTTCGACAGTTTAACATATGCACCATACTTGAAAAAAAGCTGTCATAAAGTCATTTTGTGCATGAGTGAACAGCCCTAAAATGTCTATTTGAAGGCAATCTCACAAAATACGGAATCATTTTGATGACTAGGATCCTCAAAAATAACTATTGATTTCTTAAGTACCCTTTTCTCATAAATCTCATGAGCGCCTGGTAACCTTACCCCAATTACCCTACCTGCTGTCCTAACCACCTGATCTATGGCCTTTCGTTCCGCAGTAGTACAGTTCCTGAACCATACTGCATTCCCGTAGGTCAATGTTACTGTCTCATATTTCTTATAATTTTTTATGATTAAACTCTTTGAATATGGAATAAATTTATCTCATTATAGGCCTAAATCTGAGTTACATGATATGCCAACATGCACACAGCTGACCAATGTTTTGGGTATGGTGCATGCATCAGAGTCACACTGAACATGCATCTTGATTATTACTACAGGGAGACAGAACAAATTTGGCTGCAGGGAATATGGATTTTAGTGGTGGGTCCTGGGAGGTAATGGGCGTGGCTAGGCAGATGTGGGCACATCACCGACAGAGGCTGCATCTAAACATACACAACCACTCACACAGTAGGCCATACTCATATGGAGAAACTGCAACTGCCATAGGGCTGGTGCAAGTTTTGATGGTGAGATGGATTTGCAAGATGGCACAAGTGGACATCTCACTATTCACGAATTTGTCCATGGAATTAGCATAGAGAAGCAAACATGGCTGCAGCTAAAGGCGCAGCCATGACCTCATCTACGTGTGACTCAGAATCAGGCCGTACAGTATATGGATGAGTTGTAACATTTTTGCTAGCTTATTATTTAATTTTTTATGATATTATAGGATATTCCAAGATTTTCTATTTTTTTTGTATGTTTTTATGTATCTTAGTACATTTTAGTGGCTACACCCAGACACTCATACCTCCATCTATATGACTGCTGCTTCTCCATATTACTGGACCCCTTTGACTATTGATCATTTAAACATTTTACTATTTTGTGTGATTTTACCCAAAGTGCCTACTGACTGCTTTGTGGATAAAGTGGGAACAGGCTCACCAAACATGGACAGTTGCAGATTGGAAAACATTGTTTGTTCTGATGGTGATGGATCTCCACTTCTGTCACAATATGCACATGGCAGAATCTTTGGCATAAAGAATGTAAAATGTTTGCTTGGCACACATTAGGCAACATAATAGTGAGCACTGTTTACATGCAAATGCAATACATTATAGCCATAGTTAACCCATCTTTTTATTGCTACATCCAATAGGGTAACATGTTATGTAATTTCAAGATAATTAAGAGCTCAGTGTACTGTACTTCAATTGTCTCCAGTATCCAGATCTTATTATAATAGAGCATCTTTGTAGTGAGGTGACATTGGAGATTCACAGCAACAAATCTGCAGTATATGTGGTGATATTAGGTCAACATGGACTAGAATCTTATAGGAATGTTTCCACCACCTTGTCCTATGTATTCTTGCTGTGTACAGTTAGCTATGCTTTTATGATCATTTGGATTCACCCAGATATTTCAAGTGTCTGCAAATGTAATATAATAATAATAATAATAATAATAATAATAATAATAATAATTTTATTTATATAGTGCTCTTTCTCCAATAGGACTCAAGGCGCTTAACAGATACATAGCATAATTATTGCAGAAAATAATGAAGTACAGAAAAGCTTTTCATAAAATACTGAAGCATGTAGATACTAAAGGAAATGCTTGAGTAAACAGGAAAGTTTTGAGTCTACTTTTGAAGGATTTTATAGTTGGGGCCTCTCGCACTGAGCGAGAAAGTGAGTTCCATAAAGTCGGAGCCACATGATTAAAAGCACGACCCCCAGATGAATTACGGGAGATTCTAGGTACTGCTAAATGTCCTTCATCTACAGATCACAGTAATCGAGTGGGGCAGTATGGGGTCAAAAGCTGCTTCAGGTACCTTGGGCCCTGGTCATGTAGTGCTTTGAAACTCAGTAAGCCAATCTTGAAGATGATTCACCATCTTATAGGCAGCCAGTGAAGGGAGTAGAGTATGGGTGTTATGTGGCTAGAACGGGGCTTGTCTGTTAACAGCCTGGAAGCTGTGTTTTGCACCAGCTGTAAGTGGTGCAATTCTTTTGATGGGAGACCAAAGTAGAGGGCATTACAGTAGTCTAATCGAGATGATACAAATGCATGGATGACTTTTAACAGATCATCTGAGGGAATTAAGTGCTTGATTCTGGCTATGTTTCTCAGGTGAAAGAATGAGGATTTGATTGTAGCTGATATCTGATGTTTAAGTGTCAAGCCACCATCCGGGACAACGCCAAGATTCTGCACATGATCCGTGGTTTGTAATTCTGAATCCCCGAGTGTAAGTCCAGTTGGTTGGCTATGCTGCAGTCTTGTCCTTTGATGTTGTGGTCTGATCATAAGGACCTCTGTTTTATCCGGGTTCAATCACAGCCAACTGGCACTCATCCACTCCTGGAGTTCAGCTAGACAGCCATTTAGGGTTGCTATTGGGTTATCAGTGCCCAGAGCGAAGGACAAGTACAGTTGTGTATCATCTGCATAGCAGTGGTAGACCAGCCCATGGTGCCTGATTATTTCACCCAGTGGGAGCATGTATACTGCAAAAAGCATGGAGGATAGTATAGAACCTTGTGGGACACCACATTGCAATGGCACTGATGGTGATGAGTATACTCCATATGATACTCTCTGTGACCTGCCTGTGAGAAATTATTTTTACCAGCTTAGGACTATGCCATCCAGTCTACAAAAATGTATCAGTCGCTCAATCACATGCCCATGGTTCACAGTATAAAATGCTGCAGAGAGATCCAGAAGAATTAATATTGAACCTCTGTCTCTTGCCATCAGAAGTTAATTTAACACTCACACCAGGGCTGTTTCAGTGCTATGTCTTCTCCTGAATCCTGATTGGAATGGATCATAGATATTATGGGTTGTAAGCCAGGTTTGCAGTTGATGTGCAACCACTTTCCTAGAAAAGGAAGGTTTGATACCGGTCTGTAGTTGGTCATGCAGTCGGGATCTAAATTAGATTTTTTTGAAGAGGTCTAACAATTGCTTCCTTTAGGGGTCCAGGAAAAGTGCCTGTCTGCAAAGAGCATTGAACATTTTTGCAAAGACAGGACCAATTATATCCTTACAACCTATCCATACAACCTATTAGGAGCTTGGTTGATGCAGGGTCCAGATCACAGGTGGTGGGATGTGAAAGGGGCCATGGAGAATTCCAGCCTGACCCGGTAATTCAACCCTGGTAATAAGAAGGGTTATTCCCGGGTTGAATACCAGGTCAGGCGCAGTGTGAATGGGTTGCCGGGTTGATGCGACCGGGTACCTATTCACAGAATAGGGAGAGGAGGCGTCGAGATGAGGTCATCTCCCAGCGCTGCCCCTGCTGCCTGCTCTGCCCCCTGCCGCTCTGCCCCCTGCCACATATTGGCAGGTCAGACAGCCAGCGATAGGGGTAGCAGAGTCTCCAATGCCGGATCCCACCCGAGAAGGACCTGTTTCCAATTCCTGGGTGGGATTTGGCATTGAAGTCGTGAAAGGGGTATAAGAGTGTTATCTAGGATTCAACATCTACCAACTCACACCTTTTATATTGGTATTTGTATATTTTTCACTATTTTATTACTATGCCTGAACTTTGGTCCCTTCAGTGCCAATTCTTTCAAGCTTGTTACCAAATACTTAAATCAAGAGATGATCAGAATTTTTTTTACATTTGATAGATTTTTCACCAGTGTATGGTCATAAATGTGTTAGCTATACAGTAATTAGTTGATCATAATTATCAGAGAAACAAAAGATTCCCACAATGGGTGAAGGTAAGTTTAAATGTGTGAGTGTAGATATAAATTGAAGATGCAAATGCTTATCAGGATTTATAGATGGCGGTGCTCCTCATGAGTAAAAGATATACAGGATTATATTGGAGAGAACAAGAGTACTCACTTTTTGCATCCATAATAAAACTTACCAGTGAAACATGTTTTGGACACATGAGTTTACACTGTGCGCACAACGGGAGCCCACCTGTTGAAACTCAGCTCTCAGCAAGTCCAAGTTCAGGTGTTTTCTATGTTTTCCATCATATATTTTTTCTGTAATGCCTATATGTGCTGTTTTCTATACATCTGTGATTGGCAAATTGAGTTTGCCTTTTTGGTGACTGCATTATTCCTACATACAGTATGTGATGATGTGTGGATTTGATTTTTGCAAATTCTTGTTAATATGGTCCATTTGTATTTTAGTAATTAAACCCACAATATTGTGTGCTATCTGGTTGCAATAGGACTGCACACTCATGGAACCCATTTGTTTTCTACATATACAGTATGCAAGAAAGGTGTCTTGGAAATGTTTTCATTTGCCTATGCTTATGTATTTCACCCACACTGTGATGACTGTATGACTTTAAATTAATATAATCCAATTATACCCTGGGATTTGAGCCTACTGTAAATCATGTTTTTATAGTAAGGTTGTGTATTATCCTTTTAGTGACACATATTCATGTGTGGATATCATGGAACTTGGGTGTAATATTTGCAAGCAGACACCTACACTCATATGTGTGATTTTAAAAGTTTATATCAACACACAATACATAAATAGGATTATAGGAATTGATCCCAATGAATACACTGTCCAATGTTTTGATGTGTTTCTATATATTTTTCTCTATGGTATATTATTATATAGTCTAAATGGATCAGTACTGACCTTTTTCACAGGTGTAATTAGTCACACCTGTGAGGTACATACTGTAACTGCGAGAGTGTGTACACCATGAGATCCTATGGGTGGTGGGTGCATATGCCGTGAACCCATGCAGTGGGAACATTAATCGTGGCAGCCATGCTATGAATACTTGCTGCTGCAGGTAAGATGACAATTGACAGATCTGTACACCATTGCATTCTTTATTTGCTATGTCTTACTCAGGTCCATTATACATATATCATTGACTCTCTAATTCTCTCTTTGCATGCAAATTTGCAAATGGTGTAAATCTAAAGTTATGATTTGTTTCCTTACAGAACCTTTCTTTACCTACAGTCCTATAAAAGATAGTTGAAATGCATATGTGACTCTCTCATACATCATCCACTGCAATTAGCAAAATGTTTATGCTAGCAGAAGTTATTATGCACAATCTATGATCTTTTCTACAGCTTCTTATAAATTCAGGGGCGTTTTAAGAGAGGAGGAGGCCAGTGTTCTGCCTCCTCCATTCGGGCCCCCTCCTCTCTGCCCAGAGCGCTGTAGAGTCTGAGCACTAGAGGGCTCAGACTCTACTGCGCATGCGCAGATCTCCAGGAAAATGGTGTGGCGACCATTTTCCCTGAGATTTTTCTGCTGCGCAAGTGCAGAACTCTGAAAATGGGCGCTGAGCCATTTTCACTGTGTTCTAACAGCGCTGCGAATGCCAGTGCTGGACTTCAAAGGGGTGAGTATTTTAAAAATGGGTGCAGTGTGTGGGCCCCTTCTAGACTCAGGGGCCCATGTGCACCGCACACACTGCACCCATTATAGAAACACCAGTATATAAAGTGTTTTTGACTGTGTCATCCTTTGTTCACTGTCCTTGAAACAAATAGGGGACAGCAAAAGTCACTGTACTCCTTTTCAATTTCTTGATTATTTTTTTCTACTTTGTTTGATACCCTGCTTCCATAACAAACCTTTTTTATACAGTGGAGTCTTTGGCATCACTGGGTTTGGTACCACCCAGTGTAGAAGAGGGTGTGGCCTCATTTCCATCAGGCCCAAACCCTTTATGTATGATGTCTTTGGGGCTATCTTGTCATCCTGGGATATCTACAGACAACCATGGCACTAGAATATAGTATGGAGTCATCACCTGGCCTGGATCAGAGGGTCACTGTCACTCATACCTGTATCCAGGTTACACATGCTAGATATCATGTGATTGACAGCAATCACAGTGACTGGCAATGTGGCCATGCTCCCAGTGCAGACACAGTGCTATGTGTGTACATCATCAGTTTGTTTAATAGAGACCTGAAAGCCTTCAATCTGTCCCAAATCAATGATGAAGTCCCCATACTGTACATGTAGGATGTATAAACTGCTTTGTACCATGACAAGGCATACAGCACAATGTACTCTATGTGTCCAGTGCAATACACCGCAAAGGTTGCATCACTGTGATAGGGGCAATGAACGAATCACACATCTTGCCTTTGTGTACCCACAACACACAGCATCTGGAACAACATGCCCTCTGCCTGCACACATACATTAACTCTGTGGAGTTACCCGGTGTAGTCCACACCCCCTGCACCCTCCTAGTGATAACATTGAGTGCAATTATCACTGAAGTATCTCACATGCATTTGACAACTTACCTAGCAACTTCTCTTGTATTATGACCATTTTATTAAGTGTACAGTATCTTCTCACTATTACACATTTGTCATATATTGTCATTTGCTACTTTTAACACTACAGCATATTGTATGTTTGTATATGTATTGCTTGTAACAATGTTTTTTGTATTTTAGAAAATACAACAAAAAAGAAAGATAACCCTTGTGGGGGGAACTCTTAATCCGGAGACGATAGCTATGATAGCATGAAATACTATTTTTTTTTTAAATTAACATTTATTAAGTATATTTTAAAAACGTGGTCTATATGAAACATAGCATTACTTTTGGTGATCAATGTTAAAATCTAATAGAAAATTAGTACTATACAGATGGGTCCACAGTTATCTTGGCTAGTTTGCTGTGCCTAGGCACACCATGGTTTATTAGCATAAGCCTTTCATCTATTGTTCTCAGCTGCAATACAATACAGAGAACAATACAGCAGGGGATTAAGTCATTACAGCAGGGGATTAAGTCAGACTGCCCAGTCTCAGTTAATCCTATTAAATGTCAAGATAAACATGGACCCATCTGTATATCCAAACAATCTGCTGGAATGGATTAAGGTCCGTCAGGAAAGAAAAGGTCCTCCTTTCATTTAGGACTCCTGTGGTCCATAGGCTAAAACACCTTGGTATTCCCAGGTGAGCACCCACCAAGTACTTACCAGGCCAAACACCATTTCACTTCCAAGATCGGACAGGATTGGGCCTATGCAGTGTGGTATGATTGTAGTGAGATTTTTTAGACCAGACTCACTGAGATACCAAGTAAGATGAGAAATCCTTTACTCCTGCTGGCTTGATGCTTAAAATAAACCAAGTGGATTTGTTTGTATGGTACTGTATCAGTGCACAAGCTTCTGTGAAACATACGTCAGATAGCCTAGCATGTCACGTGGTCTGCACATGTGACACATGGGTCCAGAAGCTGACAGCGTTCATCTAGGAGCACACACGGGAGCATCCAAAGCCATAGTCTCCACCACTTTATGGGACTCACCTTTGCTCTCCAAGGCAAAGAGGGCTCCACTGCCCAGGAATCACACGGTGGCTCACCCTCCCAGTACTGTTTGATGCTGGTCCACAAATTGTAACTCTAACGCAGCCAATCACAGCCCCAAACAGGCATCCAAACGGTCATATGTTATTACTTAGTTAATCAACTTTCTCCTGCTGGTTACTTAGACTGAATTTACAGTCCTATTAGCAGAAACGGATATTCAGGCTTATAGAAATAAGAGAATTATATGTGCAGTTTTGTAAACCACAGCTTTCTTATTGAGTAGTATTTAAAGACATCTACAGCTACAATTAATACATACTGTATATATGCTGTTCTTATTTCAAACACAATGCTTCTTTGGTAGTAGGAACAGACAGTTACTGTTTTGTTCATGCTTATATATGGTAATTTTTGGAGGCAATGTTTCTATGAAACCGCAGTTCTATGAAGAGTGTGTACCAACAGCTAATGTTGTGATTTATGCATATACAGGTTCTGTCTAGGAGACAATGAAAGAACCTGTATAGACAGTGGGTGTCTTTGTTCTTTGTTTAAATTTTGATTAGAACAGTTATACGTAGACCACAATTTGCCTTGTAAAAATATATAGTAAGTTGTTTGCATATCTTTAGACATTGCATAGAAACCTTTTACTGTCTCAAATATATACCACTATCATTGCCTTTTCTTTTTTATGAGTGTACCGCATGAAGGTTTGAAGTAATTTTTTTCCTAAACTGCCCATAAACTGACATCAGGAGATATTTTACAGAATCCCAAATGTTTGATACCTCACTTATCTTACTTCAGGTTGGGTTTGGGTGCCCACCCTCTCTCATTCTTTGTCCAATACCATTGTAGCAAGATGAATGACCTGCAGAAGGGGGGTTATCCCTCTATCCTAGCCACTTCACACAATCACCTCTCAACTCCTTTGAGACCTAATTTGCATATATGTTAATAATACAAATATGATTGCATTTACTAATAACTAATAATAAATGTCAAATTATCTCTGTGATTTATGATATCACTATATAACTCTAATTTTTCTAAAGCACCCTTACTATCTTGAATACATATATAAACTTGGTGCTTTATATTCCAGAAAAATACAGGCACTTGAGAGTGTCTTTAAACTAAAAGCATTATTGTGACCAATGATTAAAAATTTGAACTAACCCATAATATATGGGCTACTACTGAACTGATGAGGTTCACTTTTTTATTACAAACAAATCCACTTGGTTTATTTTAAGCATCAAGCCAGAAGGAGTAAAGGATTTCTCAGCTTACTTGGTATCTCAGTGACTCTGGTGGAAAAATTCTCACTACAATCATACCACACTGCATAGGCCCAATCCTGTCCTATCTTGGAAAAGAAACAGTGTTGGGCCTGGTAAGTACTTGGTGGGTGTTCACCTGGGAATACAAAGGTTTTTTTTAGCCTATGGACCATAAGAGTCCTATATGAAAGGAGGACCTTTTCTTTCCTGATGGACCTTAATCCATTCTGGCAGATTGTTTGGATATGTAGTACTAATTTTCTATTAGAGTTTCACATTGATCACCAAAAGTAATGCTATGTTTCATATGGACCACATGTTTTTAAAGTATACTTAATAAATGTTAATTTTTAAAACATAGTATTTCATGCTATCATAGCTATCATTGCAAGATATAGAGTGCTCCCCACAAGGATTATCTTTCTTTTTTGTTGTATTTTCTAAAATACTTGTCCACAAACCCATGATAAATTTGGAGGTTTCTTTATAAGTGTCAGTTTTCTGAAAACTACCATCTTTACTCTATATAGATTCTTGTGTGGCTTACCCAAACCAAAACTTTGTGCTCAACAATATTTCTCTTACGTCCCAGAGGATGCTTGGGTCCACATTAGTGCCATGGGGTATAGACAGGTCCATTAGGAGCCAATGGCACTTTAAGAGTTTAATAGTGTGGGCTGGGTCCTCCCTCTATACCCCTCCTACCAGGCTCAGTTTAGAAAATGTGCCCAGAGGAGCCGGTCACAGCTAGGGGAGCTCCATAGGAGTTTTTCTAGTTTTATTATTTTTCTTAGAGTTAGGCACAGGGAGGCTGCTGGCAAAAGCCTCCCTGCTTCGTGGGACTTAGGGGGGGAGTAGTGTCCAACCCTGAGAGGTTAATGGCCAGTATCTCCTCTGACAGGATACTAAGCTTCTGAGGGTGATGATCATTAGCTGCCCGAGGTGACCGCTCACTCCCACAGCATGCCGCCACCCCATAACAGAACCAGAAGTTTCCGGTGGCGAGTGTGTCACCGGAGACCCAACAAGCTGGCAACCGGTGTGAATGGAGGCAACAGGGTAGGAGCACAGTACTAACTGTGCTCCGGAGAGCTCAACGGTACACAGTGTGGCGCTATGACGGGCGCCCTGAGCCAGCAAGAATACCCTACACTGGTCACTCAAGGCTGTCAGCGACCTCGGTAACGCTGCTAGACAATACCTAAGGCCAGTATAAAGATTTGAAAGTGGGAAGATGCGCCATGTTCAAGGGGCGGAGCTTCTCCTCAGAGCGGACCCAGCGGCTTCCAGCGCCATTTTCTCCCTGCAGATAGTCCTACAGTGATCCTGACAGGAAGTGCTGTCCCTCCACATGACTCCAGCTATCCTGTGCAGTACCAAGGGGTTGTATAAGGAGGGGAGGCTTTAAATTACTGTGTAGTCTTTTAAGGGTACACAGTCAGTGCCAGGTATTTGGTTTATATCTACCTATTGATCTCTGTGTTTCTCTGAAGGAACTTGGGGGGGAAACTGTGTCTGACATTTTCCTGTGTGTGTGGGGGTGTATGTTCTCTCACATAGCCATGTCCAGGGACTCTGTGTCTTATGCTGCAGAGGAGGTTTCTTCTCCAGAGGAATCCATTCCATGTTCCCAGGAATGTAATGTCTTGTCTCAGGCTTCTATATCTGACCCAGAATGGCTGACTTCAATTAAGGGATTGATCTCTCAGATTTCTACTAATGTGTCTCATACTGAGACTGAAACTCAGGTTTTAAAGAAATCTAAAACAGTTTGGTCAGGTTCTGTTCCTATTCCTTCTAAATCCCAGCATATATCCAAAGAAACATGCACTTGCACAGATTATGCAAGGCGACACGGATTCCGAATCTGACATGGCAGACAGTGATGGGTATGTGCTGAGGGGGGGGACTGCATCCCTTGCAAAGGGGGTGCAGCTCATGGTTGAGGCCATTAGGGATGTGTTAAACATTACTGACACACCACCTGAGCAGGTTGAGGAGGCTTACTTCACAGACAATAAGAAACCCTTGCTAACCTTCCCTGCGTCTAAAGAATTAAACGCTCTATTTGAAAAATCCTGGGAAAACCCCGAGAAAAAATTCCAGATCCCAGAAAGGATTCTGGTTGCTTTTTCCTTCCCTGAGGAGGATAGAAAAAATGGGAAAACACACCCATAGTTGACGCATCTGTCTCCAGATTGTCAAAAAAGGTGGTTTTACCTGTCCCTGGATCTACCGAGTTAAAAGAACCGGCTGATTGTAAAATTGACACTACGCTCAAATCCATATACACTGCTTCAGGAGTGGCGTTAAGGCCCACTATTGCCTGTGCATGGATTTCTAAAGCTATAGTAAAGTGGTCAGGCACGTTACTAGAAGACTTAGATACAATGCATAGGAGTGACATTGAACTGTTTTTACGTAACATACAGGATTCTGCGGGTTTCATGGTGGAGTCCATGAAGGACCTGGGTATGCCAAATTCAAGGATATCTTCAATGGCTGTCTCAGCTTGCAGGGAACTCTGTCTATGCCAATGGTCTGCAGATGCGGAATCCAGGAGAAGTGTGGAAAACCTACCCTTCACAGGTCAGGCTCTGTTTGGGGAAGTATTGGATGCGTGGATTTCCACGGCAACCGCGGGTAAGTCACCCTTTCTTCCCTCAGCTATTCCTTCTACAAAGAAATCCTTTTCTTCATCTACATTGCAGTCCTTTCGGACCGCTAAGACAAAAAAGTCCAAGCCTCCTACCACCTTCTTTAGAGGTGGTCGGGCAAAATCCAAGAAGCCTGCACCTGCAGGATCCCAGGACCAGAAACCTGCTTCTGGTTCCTCTAAATCCTCAACATGACAGTGGTCCACACAGCCTGGAGAATGGGCTGGTGGGGGTGAGACTCAGACGTTTCAGCCATGTCGGGGTGTTGTCCGGCCTGGATCCCTGGGTACAGGATATTGTGTCTTAGGGACACAGACTGGAGTTTCAAAAACTCCCGCTTCACCGATTCTTCCAATCAGGCTTGCCAGCTTTACTGACAGAAAGGGATATCCTACAGGAAGCCATCCAAAAATTGGAAAGGTCAGCGGTCATTGTTCCAGTTCCACCTCATATGCAACACAAGGGTTACTATTTAAACCTATTCATGGTACCAAAAATTGGATGGTTCGGTCAGACCAATTTTGAACTTGAAATAATTAAACCCTTATCTGAGGGAGTTCAAATTCAAAATGGAGTTTCTGAGAGCATTGATCTCAGGTCTGGAGGGGGGAGCGTTTCTGGTATCCCTAGATATCAAGGATGCGTACCTCCACATTACAATTTGCCACCGCATCAGGCTTATCTCAGATTTTTACTGTTAGACAATCACTATTAGTTCCAGGCACTGCCATTCGGTCTCTCCACGGCACAAAGGGTGTTCACCAAGGTGATGGTAGATATGATGGTTCTCCTCTGCAGACAAGGAGTGAACATAATTCCATATCTGAACGATTTGCTGATATAGACATTGTCCAGGAAGAAGTTGTTGCAGTCCATTGCTCTCACGACTTATCTGCTCAGGGAGCATGGTTGGATCCTGAACCTTCCAAAGTCACATTTGGAGCTGACAAAGAGATTGTCTTTCCTGGGGATGATCCTCGACACAGAAGTGCAGGGGGTGTATCTACCGGTGGAAAAAGCATTGGTGATACAATCAATGGTCTGGGATGTCTTAAATCCTACCCGGGTATCGGTTCATCAGTGCATTCGCCTTCTGGGGAAGATGGTTGCCTTCTACGAGACTCTACAGTGTGGAAGATTTCATGCTCGGTCTTTCCAACTGGATCTCCTAAACAAGTGGTCGGGATCTCACCTACACATGCACCAGCAGATATGTCTATTGCTGAAAGCAAGGATTTCACTCCTCTGGTGGCTGCAAATGCCTCACCTTCTGGAGGGCCGCAGGTTCGGAGTTCAGAACTGGATCATTCTAACCACAGATGCAAGTCTCAGGGGTTGGGGTGAAGTCACTCAAGGGGAAACCTTCCAAGGAAGGTGGTCAAGTCTGGAATCCATTCTTCCAATAAACAGTTTGGAACTGAGAGCCGTATACAATGGTCTTCTACAAGCAGCACATCTTCTGCAAAATCAGGACATTCAAGTACAGTCGGACAATGTGACAATGGTGGCCTACATAAACCGACAGGGAGGAACAAAGAGCAGAGCTGCTATGTCAGAACTAACAAGAATCCTCTTCTGGGCAGAAATGCATGCAGTGGCACTGTCAGCAATCTTCCTTCCAGGAGTGGACAACTGGGAAGCAGACTTCCTCAGCAGGCACGATCTCCATCCAGGAAAATGGGGCCTCCATCTGGAGTTGTTCACAGAGGTGACCAGTCTTTGGGGCGTGCCTCAAATAGACTTGATGGCCTCACATCTCAACAATAATCTTCGGAGGTACTGTTCCAGGTTGAGAGACCCACAAGCAGTGGTGGTGGATGCCCTGGTAACACTGTGGGTGTTCAAGTCAGTGTATGTGTTCCCTCCACTTCCCCTCATTCCAAGAATTCTAAAACTCATAAAGAGAACAAGGGTTCAGGCAATTCTCATTGCTCCGGACTGGCCAAGGAGAGCTTGGTACGAGGATCTTCTAAACTTACTGCTGGAAGATCCGAGGCCTCTTCCTCTTCGCGAGGATCTTCTGCAACAGGGGCCGTTTGCTTATCAAGATTTACTGTGGCTACGTTTGATGGCATGGAGGTTGAACGCCAGATCTTAGCCTGGAAGGGTATTCCGAGCAAGGTTATTCCTACCCTGATACAGGCTAGGAAAGGAGTAACGTCTAAACATTAACATCGCATTTGGAAAAAATATGTGTCTTGGTGTGAATCCAAGAGGTTTCCTATGGTGGAGTTTCAACTTGGATAGTGTCTCCTCTTCCTGCAAGCAGGTGTGGATATGGGCCTGCGTTTGGGAACCATAAAGGTCCAGATTTCAGCTTTATCCATTTTCTTGCAGAAACAATTGGCTGCACTCCCTGAGGTTCAGACTTTTTTGAAAGGGGTTCTGCACATTGTACCTACCACTTTCTGGCAGGTTCTGCAACTTTGTGGCACCAATGGTACCCTGGGATCTTAATGTGGTGTTGCATTTCCTGCAATCGGATTGGTTTGAGCCTTTACAGGAGGCTGAGGTCAAGATTCTCATGTGGAAGGCTGTCACTTTGTTGGCCTTAGCTTCTGCTCGATGTGTGTTTGTATTGGGGGCTTTGTCCTTTAAAAGCCCCTACTTAATCTTCCATGAAGATAGAGCTGAGCTCAGGACACGTCAGCAGTTCCTTCCAAAGGTTGTGTCGGCTTTTCATATCAACCAACCTATTAGGGTGTCAGTAGCTACGGACTCCTCAATTACATCAAAATCCTTGGATGTTGTGAGGGCTTTGAAGATCTATGTGAAGAGGACTGCTCGTCACAGAAAATCAGACTCTCTGTTTTGTATGATCCCAAGAAACTTGGGTGTCCTGCTTCACCGGCCGGTAAATTAAAGTTGTGAGCCACACACCCGATATTGCAGGGGTGAGAGACTTTCTCTTGAGTCACAGTACTTGTCTTTATCCCTCTCAAACGCGTTTCTCCGCCTCAGGGTCCGTTTTCAGCGGCTTCATCACCGGCCGGTGAACTGTTATCACTCATACCTTAGTGCACAGGGTTATGAGTGCTGTGAAGCTTTGGTGACCCCAACAATCTTATGCTGCTAGCTTGTGCAGCCAGAAAGGATAACATCTATTTTGAGTGCTTTGGCAAAATGTGCTCTAATCCTGGACTAATGCAAAACAGGGGCTAACCTAATCTACTAACTCTGCTTCTATTCCTGGCCATTGGCTGTTTTTCCTTGCAAGTCTCACAGGACTGCTTCTTCTATTTTGGGCTAAGAGAATCTTGTGTGGCTATATAATAATACTAACCTTGCCATATATGGATGATTAAAAGGCTGCCTGGATAAGGAATTATATATGCTTGCTCATTGGGGCATATTAATCCATTGTGCTAAATACCGGGACTGTTAGTACAGCATTCATTTTAAAGTTCAGAGTTACATATATTTTTGTCAATAATTCGCTAGGGCAATTTTATGCATGAATTATTATTGGCATCATTATTGAATGATAAGCTAATATTATAAAAATAATTCTTTCAAATAGAGGTGCAATTAATTAGGAATTGTATTTTATGATGAAATTTTATTAATTATATTAGTGTGATACTGGCCGGTATCTTTTTGTCTATATTTAATATTTTTTGTCATCTTTGTGTATGTATACCATATAAATATAAATTTAAATCTCAAAACCAGGGTTGGCAGCGCTGTCTCATTTTTTGTTTGTATATTCTTCTTTAGAGGGTTTTTGGATCATCCCTCAGAGTTCAGCTGCTCTCACTCTGGTTAGTGATTAGCGCCAGGTGCACTTCCATTTCCTTATTTAACATTTACAGTTGACATTTGCTGATCGAGGTTCAAAATTTGCATTTGAGGATTATCATTTGCATAAAGTTAACATATGAATTGTATTTTTAATTAGTTTAATGCAAACACTATTTACTTGATATACTTAAATAATGTGAAAATTATTTTTCCATTGCTGTATTTAAAATTTTAAGTTCTTATTTGCCAATAATAAAGGTTACAAATTTCTAAATTTTAAGCTTGAACAAGTTTGAAAATCATTTGACTTGAACATGACCTATTTGACTTTCTTTTATTTTGCTCTTTTTTTGTCTGTCAGAATTTTGAAAATGTTTATACCGATTCATCCAACCAGTTTGAGAAAGAGACTATTCAGACAGCTCCACTCTAATCTATATATTTTGCAAATGAAACTCTTAATTTTATTTTAACCACTTATTTCCAAAATGTCTGCAGTTCTTCCTATTGATCCTGTCTAACAGGAACTTTGATTCCATTTTGAACCAGAACTGTATAGTCAAAGTAATTCACAGAAATAAATATAGAACATTAAAATAATCTAAATCAATCTGTTTGAAAATACTATGTAAGCAAAGCTAAGATCAATATGGTTAGTTTTATACTGCTCAGTATATTGTATTATAATTGTATCCTTGCATACATACAGCTCTGTATAAGTTATGTTCCTATGCTAAAAAAGTTTTTTTGATCTGATAGCACGGCAACTTCATGAAATATGCATTTTAGTTGTTGACACCTGTCTCTTGCATCAACAATTTATTCCCAACATGGGAACTTAATACTAATGTTACGCAGAAGTTGTAGACAGATTGGAGCTGTGTATAAATAGTGATAAGTGTTGAGAGCATCATGTATTAAAATGATATTTGTTTTCATGATAATGTATACCTTGTGTATCTGGTTCGGAGAGGGGAGTTATTTGGCGTTTTGTACATTTTAAATTATCTTAGCAACAAAAAAAATCTCATTAAGGAAAAAAGTTAATTCCCTGTCTTTTTAGTTCAAAACAATGGAAAAATAATATACCGATACTATGTGTGATCTGTAAGGAACGTTGCTAAGGAAAAATTACTGCCAATACCTCAATGAAATTCATGCCTATTTCATTTTCATTGCGATCTATGTCAATTTCAATCTGCATGAATACATTTACTTTTCATTGGTAATCTGCATATTCAGAAACAGGGTTTTTTTCATGGCAGAAATCTTGGAATGCAGTCAAGTGAATCTGATACACGGCTCTCATTTATTAATGCTGGTATTGCCATTGTAATAAAACTCCTGTGTACGAGTACACAGCATGAAAATCAAATATAGTAAAACTTGAGTCGCTGCTGTGTTGTGAAAAAATAGTCGCATTTTCATGCTGCAGATTTAAGAAATAAAATGTTTATTTGCTTCTAAAAAATCTGTTCTTCCTCAATGGATATGCAGCTGCTTACTTGGGTACTGCTTGTGTATCATATTCTGTACACTTGTTTTATACCTTGCTATATACTGTAATTATAGCTAAGCCAGGTGTAGAGAAACAGGAGTTGTACTTAAATGTACACTGAACACAGGAAACATACTTTCATGTATATTTTGAATTAAATGCATCTCCAAGTTGCAAGCATCTGTGTTTCTGCCAGATATACCACAGGTGTGCAAGTGGTAGTGTAGAGATGTGGCTTGAGTTAAAAGTAAATCCAAAGGCTGCATAGATATATTATTATTATTATTATTATTATTATTAATGTATGAAACACCAACATATTACATGATGCACATAAATAGCACAATGACATGAAGTATGCAATATAACAGGTGTAAGTAGTAATAATGGTAGATGGTGATGGGGAAAATGTCAGAAGCATAATCAGCCACCCATACTAAAGCAGCCATTAGTATCTAGGATTTCTATGCTGCTACAGGAGGTAATATAGTTATTGACACCTTGGGGCAGCTGTCTGCCTGTTAGTTCTCTTTAGAATTATGCTCACCTATGAGCATAGAGTCAAGACTAAGAATTTTAGTTCCATGTTCTCAAAGGTTGTGGTGGTATCTGCCGAAACCAAGTATACAGTACTGCAGAGATCATGGTTAAGGGCAGACTGGAGGGCTGGGGAGCAGGGTAATACCCTGGTGGGTCCCACTGCTTCAAAGCCATGCCCCTTTCTGTGAGGGGTGGGGCTTATCAGGCCACGATCAAAAGACAGGGGGATGGGCGTTGCTTTGCCCAGCATGTTCTTACTGTGTCAGCACGCAGGGGTCCCGCCTGCAAACTGATTAATATCTGTCAGCTGGTTCCTATTATGGAGAACCAGCTGCCACTGCCTGAGCTATACATGCTGAAATACTCCCTCCCAGAGACTCTGCCCTGTCACCCTCCTTTGTCACCATTTCTCCTTCATCATGTTCATCTATTAAGTTACTCCTTCCTATCCCTGCCTGTGACCCAGTCCCCTCCAGTAGCATGTGTCTGTATTCCTCCTGTCACAGAGCATTACAGACACAGGACACTCTGGAGACCCACAAGAATGAGACACATTTTTCTTGTGGACAAGTAAGTGCCAGTGAATGTGTAAAATAATTAAATGTTATTTAGGGGGGTGGAAGATTTATAGACTGGGGATGGGTGTATATGTTTTTTTTGGGGGGGTGGTTTGGTGTGTGTTTTAATACTGTCTGTGAGTGGGAGGGTGCATTACATTTGTGTGTGGGGGTATATTAATATTATCTTGTTAAATTTGGGTCCCTGCAATGCTTCTGCATTATATTGCGGGTACTGCAACACTTCATGCATTATATGGAAGTCACTGCTACACTCTCTGTATTATATGGTGGTCACTGTGTCACTCTCTGATTATATAGCGTTCACTTTATTATATGGCAGTCATTGTGTTGCGCTCTATATTATATGATGGTCTCTATGTTGCTTCTACATTACATGGTGGTCCTTCATTGTCTAACATATAATGTAATAAATATTTTCCTTGGTACATGCAATTGCCAATATAGTGTAAGATGTACTGTAGTATGGATTGCCCATGAGGCTCCACCCCTAGTAGGTTGTAATTAGTCCATAAAAGCAACATAGTCAGCCCCTTGTGGGCATCATTAAAGCTTATATAGTGCACTTAAAACCACCTTTCTTACACTTTATTACACTTGTGTATGTGTGGGATAGGGCCCACTACACTTTTGCTATGCTACCTTTGAGGTCCGAAGGGAGAGGGCATAGTTTTTTGTGAGTCCATATTAGATCACAGAGGGGATAATCTGAGATCAATGCCTTTTCTAAGTCCACCCATGGTTTATACTTTGTTAGAAATACCCAATCACTAAGCCTAGATGCAGAATGATAATCAGACAATTGGAAAATGCTAGTCAACCCAGACTTTTAGATCTAGCCAAGCTATAATTATCCAACAACAGGGCTTTACCATTCCTTATATAAGACACTACTAATTAAATGTTGTTTTGGAATCATATTAGAAATGGAGCAGAAAAGAAACATTAAATCTGGTAATGCAAATAATTAGGAATGCCACCAAGTGACCCAGCCAAAAGACCTCAAAGCTCAACCAGCTCTTCAACAGGTCAGTTATATGTGCTAGCAGTGGGCACTATTTGATATATTACTACCAAGACAGAGAAGTAAGTCAGATCTACAATTATATTTATATCATTATTTGAGATGCAACAGTAAATAACGGGATCGGTATGAAATACCTCCACTCAAAATACCGACGTTCAAAATACCGACACCAATTGACCGATGGTCAAAATCCCGACAAGGTCAAAATCCCGACATGGACAAAATACCGATATTTAAAATACCGACAAGGTCAAAATACTGACATGTTTTTTGTGTGTGTGTATGTCGACATAAGTCAACATGGACACCATATAAAGTGTACCGCGTCCCCTCGCATGGCTCGCCATGCTTCGGGCTCGGTGCCTCGCTGCGCTCGGCACACTATTATATTTCCCCTCCAGGTCCACTGGGATGGTAAAGTATGAACAAGTCGGTTTCAATGAAAAAAATCATGAAAAACTCATGTCGGTATTTTGACCTGTCGGCATTTTACATGTCGGTATTTTGACCTTGTCGGTATTTTAAATGTCGGTATTTTGTCCATGTCGTGATTTTGACCTTGTCGGGATTTTGACCATCGGTCAATTGGTGTCGGGATTTTGAACGTCGGGATTTTGATTGGAGGTAAACTGACTGCATCCCGTAAATAACATGTCATGTTAAAAGCCAAAACTTTAGTTTTTGTGGTATTCAGTTTATATATGGAAGCAACACTATAATTATTAATTACATCATACATGATGGGAAGTGAAGTCTCTGGGCTGGATACTAACAACAGAATGTCATCTGCAAAGATATATAATTTATGTGATGTTGGGCCCACAATGACACCAGGAAAAGAGGTCAGCTCTCTGATAGTCCCTGATTACAGAAGCAGACAGTTCAACTGCTAATACATACATTAAAGGGTCAAAGTGGCACCCCTGCCTAGTGACATTTGTAATGGAAAAGAGAAATGACTTGAAGCTGTTGCTGAAAACTGTAACATTAGGGCTGCTATATAAGGCCTCACTCAATTCCCTGAAAGCCAAAGTGCATCTATGTCTCTCTAAGGAATCATCAAGGAAGATGATTGAAAACCTTCTCTGCATCTAAAGAAAGGAGAACAAACCACTGGCATTGTTTCAGCATAAATTCTGCTAAATCAAAGACCCTACAAGTGCTATCCGATACTTGTTTACCTCAGACCAAGCCTACCTGGTCAGGATGACAAAAATTTAATGTCTGAATTGAGAAGGGCTTTAGGTCTAAAATTCTGAAATGTTGTGGGATCTTTCCCTGGTTTATAAAGAATTTTTATTTGGGCCTCCAACATTTCAGATGGCAGCATAAGTTAGGGTAAGCAAACGTTAAAATAAAAAGATTCGGGAGCAGTGCGGGAGGTGGCGCTACCTATGATGAGCTATAATGAACTATGAAATAGTGTATATATATATATATGTATATATATATATATACACACACAAAATAGCATAGAGGTTGGTTTTTGTTTGTTGTCTTTCTCCTCAAGGTGGTATGTATTTATGAAAAATAAAAGCAAAAACAGCAGTGTGTAGTACAATTCTACTGATTTCAAATGTTATTAGTAATATCTTTCCAATTGATTAGCTATAATCATAAACTAGTTCGTCCCATGTATATCTTAGTTTCAAAAAGATCTGTTTTACACAGATAGGTGGAGGTAGCATACCTCACGTACACATATATGCAGTATTATAAGATCATAATGGTTTCTATATCATAATCTGTGTTTATGAAACAAAGCGTTTTTTGCCATGAAGAGGTGGCATACCTCACGTACACTCTGAAAAGGTGGGTTTATGCTCATAAAGGTTTCTTTGTCTTATGCAATCTGTGGGTGCATACCAGTACTGTGGGTGCATACCAGTGAAGGGCAAATGCCCCATTGCTTACCCTCTTTGTTATATCAACTACCTAAACTTAAAAGGTGTTTTTTTTTATTAAAATAACACTATATCTGAATAATATACTTTGATCTGATATGTAATAATATGCAGCAGCCAGCAAGTGTTAGGGAGAATGCTTATAAGTTAAGTTACTTGCAGTAATGTTTCTATTATTTAGAGTAAAGGCCCCAATACATATGTGATGGATTGTTGCAATTCCCCAATTCCACAATGCCTGGGTCGGGGAATCAAAGATATTCAACATTTTGTATTTCCTCTATTTGCTGTCCTGACCTAAAAGTCATTAGGATTGGCAAATCAGGTATTTTCTACATGAATAATTTCTACATGATTCTCCAGTGTATACCCACTCATCGATGGCCACCGATCAGCAATTCCGTTTGATGCATCTGAAGAACAAATCGGGGAAATGTGACTTATATGTATGGGCCACTTTAGTAAGTATCATTTGTGTTTACAAAAGGTGTGGATTCATCTCTTATTTTCTCATAAATGATTTGATGGTTAACTTTTCTTATTTTTAATATACTGTATACAGATGTGGCTATGCTTATCTTACCTGTTGCTTGGACACACGGGCACATGTGTTGCACTGAGCCATGGGTGCGCCTTAGTATGCTGAGCTGCAGGGTCATAACTAGGTGTTTGTGGAGGGGACAAAGCACATAGTGTTGCAGGGTAGGGGCGCAGTTGGTGGCACTTGTCAATTTTCTGTTTTAATTACTTTCACTTGCAGCTTCCCCCCTTTTTGAAGCCATTGATCTATCTGCCCCTACATAGAAAGATAGATCATTCTAAGCTAGAGAATTCTAACTATTTGAAGCTTTCCTTGTACTTTGCGACAAATGATCAGCATTGCAGCTGAGCAGATCTATGTAGTGTGTGGCTGCAAGAGATTGCTTGAGTGGCTGCATACCACATAGATCTGTTCAATTGCAATGCTGATTTTCTTTTTACAAAGTACCAGTAGCTTCATATAGTGTTCATAGTTGTTATGCAGGATCAAATAGCTTAATGAGTAGGGTGTTTGATTAGAATTCAACAGGTTATAGGTTGGATCCTGGGTGTGGCAGTATATTGAAATGTGTTATTTAATAAAGAGTTTTATAATTGAATAGCAACAAATGTGGTATAAAGAGGAGTTGTGTCCAAATCCATTTTCTAGCAGTGTTGTATAACTGTGTGTGTATTATTTATATATAATATAATATAATATAAATATATTATGTATTATAATAAATATAAAATGCATTTTATAGAATATGTAGTATATGTGCCTACATATTGGAAAAGTGTGTGTGTGTGTGTGTGTGTGTGTGTGTGTGTGTGTGTGTGTGTGTGTGTGTGTGTGTGTGTGGTGGGGGGGGGTGCAATTTCTCTCTCTTGCACAAGGCACCAAAAAGTCTGGTTATATAAGCACCTGCACATCATAGTAACAGGTACACTAGTCATGCGTGCTTTTGCGCAGATAAGATGCCTGGCACCAAAGAGGAACATGGTTACATCTGTAATTTAGGTTACAGTTCATTTAATTAAAAAATCAGATACTGTATATAAGCTTGTTTGGAGATATGTATTTATTTGTTGCTTTTTATTTATATAGACTATACTGTTAGCCCAAACTAATTCTTACAGTAGAAAATAGAACAGCTTGACATTGTTGTATGTGATATTGACATGTCCAATTTAAACAAGATTTAAGTAGATACATAAATACTGTATGATTGCACTTCCAAATTACATGATTGTGTCATGTGTTTATGTATTGTACATATTGGTACAACTTTGCAATCAATCTTTCATTTCCCAGAGACAATAACACATTGCCAAATACATTTGTTATAAATTGTATAGACAAAGAAATAAATAGATAGAATTATCCTTACTGCACGTACAGTATCATGTTTACTTTCAACTTTGTGCTCCATTTACTATGATTTTTTTAGGAACTGATACAGTAAAATGTTAACTTTACAGTTTTGGGTCACTTATTCCGCAGCAAAAATAATATATGATGACAGAAATAATAAAAAAGTAATTTTCGAACACTATACATTGTCTAATTGTAGTCCTAGAAGATATTCATAAATATGC
This sequence comes from Pseudophryne corroboree, assembly GCF_028390025.1. Taxonomy (NCBI): domain Eukaryota; kingdom Metazoa; phylum Chordata; class Amphibia; order Anura; family Myobatrachidae; genus Pseudophryne; species Pseudophryne corroboree. The sequence goes on from NC_086449.1 coordinate 460,969,436, forward strand.
AATACAAATACAGAAGAAAGTATATGTGCAAACATTTTTTTTCTAAAGGAATATTTTCAAGTATTGCTGTAAAAATTAATAAATAAGACTACACTATGTTATAAATGAAATGTTCCAGTACTCAGCACTTCAATTAAAAAATAGACAGCAGGGAGAAGCAATACATGCTATAAAATGAATACCAATCATCCCATGTCTGTAACCCCAGAACATCTTGTGCTGCAAAGACAAACAAACATATTAAAATAGCATAGCAAATAAAACATGCGGCAGTCTCACAAACAAAAGTATACTGCATTTTGTTGTATAGTGGAGAAAAGAGCTAATGGATCAACAAGTGAATGACACTTGTTGAAAGCCTTCCAAGTGAATTACTGCACTATGCTCATATATCACTGCAGAAATAAACACTTGGTGCTCTTGTTAGGAAACAAAGCAAATGTAACAAAAAAAGATAATTCATAGACAAATTAAATTTCACAAAAAATGTCAAGATTCTCATGAACACCATAGCTGTAACCTCATAAATAATAGAGCAAGTACATTTCTGCAGAAATAGTTTAGAAAAAGTCATGTAGTCATGTACTGTACGTACTATTTGGTAGTTCATTGTGTGATATAAAATGACATTAAATATTTTATTATAGCTTGTATAGAATTCAGCTAAAAATGTAAACACTGCTTACTTCAACCAAACTAATTTTTCTACCTCACCCTTCCACTTATTTATGGTTTTCCCTTTAAGCAACCCTAGAAATTTTTATGTTAACAGTGTGACTGACCTGTGTGACCATGTTTCTATACTATGGGTGCTATGTTTGAAAGCTTGGAGAGAGATAAGGCGGAGAGAGATAAAGTACTCACCAATCAGCTCCTAACTGCCATGCAGGGCTGGAGACAGGGGGGGTCAAAGGAGACAACTGTACCAGGCCCCAAGGATCAGAGGGGCCCCAAGTATATGCTGCATAGTAGCCCGGCAGGGATGTGAATTGTCTTGTCCAAATAGGGCAGCGAGCTGTAGGCGGTGTGGGTGTAACCTCAGAGTGACAGGAGCCTCTCACACACAGTGACTGTGTGGCACGAGTGTCCAGGTCCGGCTCTGTTGCAGGCAGTTACGGGACATGGCAGCAGCTCTGCTTGGCAGGATTTCTGTGCCCTGCACCAGCCTCTTCTGGTGGAGTGTGAGGCCCGCATGGTTCCTGCTGTGCGGTGTTCAGGCCTGGATACTGGGAAGTCTCTCCCCGGGGAAAGAGTGTATTGGTGAGGGGATACAAGTCTTTGGCATGGGGTGGGGGAGCTGGGAATGCAGCATGTAGTCATTGGGGAGAGACAGATAGTAGGGTGTGTGGAAGGAAAGAGAAAAGGAGACACAGACTGTGGTGTATGTGGGGGGAGGAAAGAGGAAGGATATATATATATATATATATATATATATATAAAACTGTTTATTATATAGTGCAGCAAATTCCATTGCGCTTTAATATATATATATATATATTTATTAATCTGAGGGCGCCCCACAGCTATCACTGTATGGGGCCCCAAGATTTCTGTTGCCAGCCCTGCTGCCATGTTACAGGCTGTGTTTATCTCTCTCCAAGCTTTGATACATATTTCTAATAGTTGTGGGCCTGTGTTCTGGGTCATATTAAAAAATAATTTATATCCAAATTGATCTACAAAAGAGCTCTGGTTTATTTATAATCTTAACAATGGACCAATTAACTTGTATGTGCGTCTTTTTAACATAAATGCAAATAAATCTGAAATTGTTGTTATTATTATTATTATTACTACTACTACTACTACTACTACTACTACTACTACTACTACTACTATTGTTTTAATTGTTAATTTGTAAGGCTCATCAATGATCTGCTATGTTGCATAACATTAATTAGCAAGCTTGCAAGGGTTCTTACTTAAAATTTAATGAATAGTGGTTAAAGAAATGTCTCTACTAAATTAGCAGCTATCAAGCCACACTGCAAACTCCAGACAAAAATAAAAACTGAAAAACGCCTAGAAGTATTTATTATAGCTTATGGGGGAAAAAAATCACTTAAAATATACACATCAAGTAATTCAAAACTCCTTGTATATACACAAAGAAACTCTTCTATGAATCACACACTCCTTTATTGGCCTGATTGCCCAAAGAATGTCTTAAAGAGTTTAAAGGGGGAATTCAATTGCCTATGTTACATTTTTTTGATCTAACCAATTAGAACCCATTTTTACTGCATGAAAAATTACCTGTTTTTGGGCGAAAACACATAGGACCTGGGATAAGTTCCTGGACCTACTGTATGTGTTTTCACAATCACGCCTTCAAAAACAGGTCACTTATTGGGGATATTATTGCTCCTGCCTCCTGGCAGATGAAAAAAAGTCCTTGAGAGTGCCAGGTATTGGAGACAAATTGAATAACATCAGCTAATTTTGTGGCTTCATAGGGAAGGGGTGTGGCCACAATCATGCCCCCTGTAGTATGCCCCCTGTAGTTATGCCCCCAGTAGTTGTGCCCCCTGTAGCTGTGCCCCAATAGTTTTGCCACAAGTAGATTTGCCCCTGTAGTTGTGCCCCCTGTAGCTGTGCCCACAGTAGTTTTGCCCTTTGTAGTTGTGCCCCCTGTAGTTATGCACCCTAGTAGCACTGATTAACAAAAAAAGATACTCACCAGCCCCACTTCTGCTTCCCAACCGCTGCTGCTGTCTGCGCTGCCTGCTCCTTGGATCTATGGGAGAGATGTCATGACATCTCTTCCATAGCGCAGCATAATTAGGACCTCTAGCATCTGTGGCCACTCCCAAAATCCAAAATGCCATGCGGTGCACGATAACATCAGGCGCACCATATGGCAGCATGAGAAAGTGGGAGGGCCAACACTGACTGCGCTGAGCTGCATTTACATATTAAACACAATGGCATCCAGGCAAAAGTCCTGCTTGCCCGTGGCAAGATCCACTCCGCTCCTGTACCTTAGATCGATCTGATGTAGATGTAGCACATGTAGAGAAACCCTTGCACACATGTGGGCTGATTCTGAATCAGATATAACTCCCTCGATATGCTAATTTTCATGAAATTGGGCATTTCAGTGCAGCAACAATGCAATATACTAGAGTTTCATGGGTGTGTTATGGGAATGTTATGGGTGTGTACTTAAATCTCTGTGTGATTCTAAGTTGTGCATACAAGAAAGGTAAGCCTGTTTCTGATATTTCTCTTGGACTTATCATGGGACTTGTATCTAATAAAGCATGGGGTACAATCAATGGGTGGCACATGTTTTTGCTTGTAGATGCATGAACTTCAGTCTATCTTCTACTCTGCTGTCTGCATAATTTTTTTCTTTCAATGGTCTAAGGTAAAGACCTAAGGTTAATTAAGTAATGTGAATAGATGACAACAACCTCATGTAGTATAATATAGCAGAGCTTCTAATGAATAAAGTAATATCAGCTGGAGGAGCCAATACTCAATTGGTCAATTAGAAGCAGTTAGATTGTGCTGCTGGCAGTCATCATCATGTCTTGTATCAGCCAGGCATTTCCCTGATTCCCAGATGCAGATCTGATCTGTGCGTTGGCTTACAATGATGATCAGTGTTCTGGCAGGAAATCAGAAAAAAAATCCAGTATGTAAAAACTCCCCAACTTGCTGATCCTGATAACTTTTTTGTACAGATTCTGGTAATTGTGGATTCATGACATGTTGGATTTCCCCAATCTCCTGGCCAAGGCATTGGGAGAATGGGGAATTGCCTTACTACTCCACTTATGTATAGACACCTAAATACTGCACTAGCTCTCCACCCTCAAGAAATATCCCTGCAAAAAGTCTTCTTCTATCTGTGTATAATTCCACGTGTAATTGCTTCCCAATTGAGTGAGTATATACTTACTATTGTATACTCAGCATACACTTGTCTGTCCCACTTTCTACCTCTACAATGTTTTGAAAATTCTACTTACAGGTGACATGCATTATGGTGCACATGTGGAGTAAAAATTGCTGAAAACTCTAAATGACAACTACAGTACTTTGCCATTAAACATTACAAATTTTACTTGAAATTTACAAAATCTTTATTTAGGCCAATTAAAACTATTCTAAAGTATCCTATCAGGTACAGTAAAGCTTCAACATTTTTATCTGTGAAATGGGGGTGTTTTGCAACAATTTTGTTGTAACCAACTGGTGACATTTACATGAGGTAAAATAAAGTTTTAGTTTAGACTGCATATTGTAATCCAACAAACCAACGGAGATGAAAAATAAATGTGGGAAGAGACTGGGGCTTCCATTAAGCTCCTACATTCCAGCAAATCTCCTAGATCTGACGGCTATACTGCAGCATATTATAAAAAGTTTATGGGTCTCCTGATTTTGTACCTACAATCCATTTTTAATAATGTCCTTCAGGACAGGTCTTTCCCTTTTGAGATGCTTGAGGCTAGGATCATGGTAATACTGAAGGAGGGTAAGGGCATGCACAATTGTGCTAGTTACTGGCCCATCTCCCTGCTTAACCTGAATGTTAAAATATATGCTAAAATCCTAGCCAATAGTCTCAGCAGGGTTCTTCCCTCCTTGATTCACTACAATCAAGTTAGTTTCAGACCGGGGCCTGAGGCATGGGACAATACCTGTAGCACCATAGACTTAATCAATATTATAAATTCAATTAGATTTCCAGCTATTATCCTCTCACTCAATGCTGAAAAGGCATTTGAAAGGATCTCCTGGACTTTTATGTCACATACTCTTCGGTATATCTGGGGACTTCCTGACTAGTATCATGGCCCTATATTCTAGTCCCACAGCTAGGGTCTCCATTAATCGCATCCCCTATTCACTTTGTTTTTTGTCCTGGTGGTTGAGCTTTAGTCTCCCTGATCTGATTGGATCCTAATATCCAAGGAGTGCAGGTTAGGAACATTAACTCTAAAATAGCTTTCTTTGCCAATAATATCCAGGATCTCTCTGCCCTACCTATACATCCTCTTGGATTGTTATGGGTCTCTCTCTGGCTATAAAATCAACTACTCTATGTCAGAGATCATGCTGTTACATGTCTCCTACCAGGACGCTAAATCCCTCACATCCTTTTACAACTTCAAATGTCAGTATAAGAAAGAAAATATCTTGAGATTTTTCTGACCTCTAGATATGTTCAGTTATACTCTACCAAGAAAACTTTTCACAGCTCTTTACTAAACTCCAAGTGGACCTGGTCTCCTGAAACCTGCTCATAATATCATGGCTGGGGAGGATCATAGCTGTCAAAATGAATATCCTCCCTAAATGGTTTTAGCTTTTCCAAACCCTCTCCATATTGATTCCATAATTGTTATGTAATATAAATTCATAAGAACTCAATAAATATATTAAAGATACTGCATTGATATACTATTCAGACCAATAAATACCTACAGTATAACCACTAAATAAGATGTAGTTCATTCCAAGAGTCTAGGAAACCATATTCATGTACATTATTAAGTTCAATCAGTTCATTACCACACTCTTTTGTAAACTTGAGAAATCTATTTTCTGCATTATTTAGAAAGGCAAACCTCCTAGATTATCCTCCATTGTCCTTAAAACGCCTATCTCCAGGGTTGGTAGAGGTCTCCCTAATTTCAAACTTTACTACCTGGCCTCATACTTCTCTCTAATTTCCTCCCCATACTCCCCCCTGGGTCAGCCTCCTGACATGACATTGAAACCAACCATATGAATTGCCTGGATCTGTCCATCTTATGGGGCCCCCATAAGCAACACTGTCGTCTCTCATTTACCCTCCTTCTTACCCTCAAGTTTTCTCTACACATATGTACCCTATATGGTATTAAATAAGCTGTCACGTCACCTGTCTCCTCTCTTTTCTCCATATGGAATAATCATGACTTTCCACTGGGTTTACACACTGCTTGCATGAAAATATGAACCTCAATGTCCGTTAAATTCCCTGCTGATTTCAGTTCCCATGGGGTTTGGCTTCTCCTCTCAGCTTTACAATTGAAACTACTTAACCTCTCAATTCCTTTGAATACCATAACACATGGCACTTTTTAAACTTCTTGCTACAGGCTTCACTTCTCTATATACCCTCACCCCTTTTGAACATCTGTGTAAATACCATCCCAACTCCAAGTGCATTATTTCCCAGGTTTATGGCATCCTTATTGATGCTACTCTTCCTGTCTGCAACCATGAAGCCTCCTGGGAAATGGAGTTCAGCTTCCTACCTGATGAGGAGGCCTGGGGTGATATGAGACTGGCAATTGCTAAATCTTCCATTTCCACTTGCCTTAAAGAAACTTCTTTTAAACTGTATTACCACTGGTATTATACTCCATAGTAGCTCTACCAGATGTCTACTTCTGCTTCACCCCTCTGCTGGAGAGATTGTGGCCTCTGAGGTAACCTCACTCATGTTTGGTGGACATGGCCTGTACGGAACTCTTCTGGACTTTGGTACCTACACTTCTGACTCAATTGCTTGAGTCCTTCATACCAAAAGATCCATGGATCTTTATTCCCTAATACCCCCTACTGGTCTTTGTAAAGCTGCCATCAAACTGCTGTCCCATGTTCTAGTTGCTGCTAAAAGTCTCATAGTCTGAAATTGGAAGAACCCCCACCACTACTCTCCCTCCACTTTAAAATCACTAATTTGGCAAATAGTGTCAATGGAAAGTATTACCTACTCTCTTTATGACAGTGGGTCATATGTTTATTCAAGTGGGGGCCCCATGGCTCTCCTATGAAAGTGCTCACCTCTGTCCCCCACATTCACCTTCCCCATCTGTACCATATGCCTCCAATTTGCATGACATCACATTCCTCTGGTATTTTCTGTTTCACATTTTATATTCTTCATTTCTATATAGTCCTGTCACCCCTGCATTCCTGTTTCCCCTCATCCATTTTACTTATTGCATGTCCTCCTCCTCATTCACTTTATGTATAATGTTTGTTATTATGTAAATTCTGCCTATTAAAACTCACTCACATGTTTTATTTCCTGTATTTATTCTTTTGTTTTCTGTCTATATCTGTGGCCTAGAAAAAAAATAACAAAGTATAAAAAAAAATGTGGGAGACACAAATAGACTGCCATGTGTTCATGTAGCCATGTGTTTGGATAATTATAACTATGACAGAGATGGGTAAACAAAGAGACATTTTATACAGCACAAAATCTGGTTATTCATGTATAGCTACATCCAAAAAATATGTATTTAAATAAATACAAATCAATATTTGTTAGGTCATTGCACAATACAGTTTGAAAATAAATATAAATATATGTATGACATTAGTAAATCTAAATTACTTTCTGACTTTACAATGATTCATACAAACTATTTATAGCTTACAAGAAGGCTATGGTTACATGGTTTGAGGTGTTCATTTTTTTTTGTTACTGCACACTTTACCACATTAGTACAAAACAATTACATTATTATGTATTAAAACAACACTTTTCTGAATGTCACTAAGAGCTATTCAGTCTCTTGATTCCTTAAACTATACAGAAATAGCTATTTCTAGAATTTCAAAGCTATATGTATATTAAAATCCTTATTAAAACATTTCCATTCTTATATGGCTTCTATCTATGGGACTTCAATGTCCTATATTTTTCTATTGCATAATGACTTGATACATTTCATGTATTCTTTTTGATCTGTCTCGTTAAATATGCTCTGTGATCCATTTACCCATGTAGTTCAGTATCATAAGCACAGTTCACAGTAATTTAGGCTCCCTAATTTTCAGTATTCTGTAGGATTATGATAATATCCATTGTTTTATGGTTCATCTTTTGTCTGATTATGTTAGATAGTTTTCACACCTCATGCACATTTCCTGTTTCAAATTAAATAAGCATTTAGTTATTTGTTCTGCATACTTGAATGTTTTCAAACTGTCACTACAGACCATAAATCCTTTAGCATTTTAAAAATTCACACATTCCCTCTGTATAAGGAACTATATTCATTATAAACCAATACTTGGATCTTAAAATGGCCGATTATATGTACTTTTAAAAATGTCCCATGTGACTGCAAAACTAAGTAAATTATAAAAGTACTATTTTATGCAGCACTTAGGAAATGGATTTGCAAGCTCTTCTAGGTGGAATTTAATTTAATTCTGCTAAGGACTATTGCACATTATCTTTCTGTAATCTTGAGTTAAAAAAAGGAATGCTTCTTCTGGGTTGTAATGTATTAAATGGGTCTGATAACCTCCACTCTTTAGTTGTTTTTCTTTAAATCGAGGTTTGTCATATGCTAGCAGTAATAGACACAGGATGGACAGGATGGAACATGCATCACATGAACATACCATTATTGTTGCCAGCTCTCAAACAAAATGAAAAAATGTTGCACTCTTAAGATATATAATATACAACTTAAAATGTCAAAATACATAAATTATAACAGGCAGCATAAATGCAACATGAAAACAATTGTCTAGGAGGGTTGTGGAAGCAGGTTGATATGGAAAAGGAAGTGGTCACTTCTAGAAACTCAAAACATGGGCAAGAACAGCATAGTTTTATTATTAAACAATTTATTTATAAAGCACCATACATACAACACACATTAGAACAATACAAGGTATACAGAACTTAACATCACAGAAAACTAAAAAAAGAGCTCAGGTGACAATTAGCACCACAGTTCTCAGTACACAATACAGCTGAGATGTAAGGCAGCCAATGAGTAATTAGCATACTCCTTGGGGGCGGGCATCCGTTGGAATAGATGAACAGTTACAAGCTAGAGGAAATGCAGGTATAGACAGTCACTGAGTAGGAGATAGATGTAATTGAAGTGTAAGAGAAGAGGGCTGTGAGAACAGGAGGGAAGAGGGTCCTACACTAAGGAGCTTACAATCTAGGGGGAGAGGAAAACAGACAGGTGACATGAAGTACAAGCAAGTGGAAGGTGGCTTTGTGCCAGGAAGTAAGTGAGGCAGAGATGGCCAAGGCATGAGGATGGGAGAGCGGCTTCAAGACTAGGTTATGCAAAAGGATACACTTTGATGAACAGGTGAGTTTTCAGTGCCAGTTTGAAGCTTTTTAAGGTTGGGGAGAGTCTAATAGAGCAAGGGAGCTCATTCCAGTGAAGAGGAGCAGCATGGGCAAAATCTGGGATACGCACATACTGTAGGATGTAGTGACGAAGGTATGGTCATTGGCCGACCGGAGAGGGTGGGCTGGAGTATGTAGGGAGATAAGGTTGGAGTTGTACGGTGCAGTGGAATTAGAGTAGGCCTTGTATGTGAGGGTGAGGAGTTTGTAGAGGATTCTGTGGGGAAATGGAAGCCAATATAGGTTTTGTCGAAGGGGAGTGGCAGATGTGGAGTGGCGGGAGAGGTAGATAAGTCTAGCTGTGGGATTAAGAACAGATCAAAGTGGAGCAAGATGGGAGAGTGGGAGGCCAGTGAGGACAATGTTGCAATAGTGGAACCAGGAGATGACTATTTATTTGTTTATTTATTTATGACCAGTTACTTATATAGCGCACACATATTCTGCAGCATTTTACAAAGAATAATTGGTCATTCACATCAGTCCCTGCCACAGTGGAGCTTACAATCTATATTCCCTACCACATGTACACACACACATTCACGCTAGGGTTCATTTTTAGTTGGGATCCAATTAACCTACCAGTATATTTTTGGATTGTGGGAGGAAACCGGAGTACCTGGAGGAAACCTACGCAAGTATGGGGAGAATATACAAACTCCACACAGTTAGCGCCATGGTGGGAATCAAACCCATGACCTCAGTGCTGTGAGGCAGTAGTGCTAACCATTACACTGTCCTACTAGAGAGTGGTTAATAAGTTTAGTAGCACTCTGGGAGAGTAATGGCCTGATGCAAACAATATCTGGGGATGGCCCAGAGATGCTAATCAATTCTCTAAAGCCAATGCTCCACTTTTCTGAACCATCGCAAGTGCAGTGCATGTGATGAGAAGCTGTGTCAGAGGATAAGAGGCTTATTATGATGATTTATTAGCATTCTTATGATCGTAAGTGAATTGAGAAAAAAAATTGCATTTAACTAGATTTATAAATGCTGTAGAAAGGATTTTACTTTTTTGGATTTAGTACAGTATGTAAGACTTTATAATCAGAATTAAAATTGGAGAGAAAGAACATTTAGTGTCAAATTGCTGAATGTCTCTTATCCAAATTTATATATGGTATAGGGTTTAGTATGGTATGTCGGCGGTCGGGCTCCCGGCTACCAGCATACCGGCGCCGGGAGCCTGACCGCCGGCTTACCGACAGTGTGGCGAGCGCAAATGAGCCCCTTGCGGGCTCGCTGTGCTCGCCACGCTACGGGAACGGTGGCGCGCTACGTGCGCCACGCTATTTTATTCTCCCTCCAGGGGGGTCGTGGACCCCCACGAGGGAGAATAAGTGTCGGTATGCCGGCTGTCGGGATTCCGGCGCTGGTATACTGTGCACCGGGATCCCGTCAGTTGGCATACTGAAGACCACCCATGGTATACACTGCCTCTTAAACCAATTTGTATTATGTTTTTATTCTATAAATTGTGTTTTTAATGTAATCTAAACTATATAAGTTTATATGTTGGTACATAATATATGTACTTCCTATAGGTTTTGCTAATTCTGTACAAAAATTATAATCTCTAAATGTAAGGCAGCTAAAATGTATTGACTACTGCATCCAGAAATATTTTTGCTTAAAAGGTTCTTCCATTGGGCCAAGTTGGAGGTTGCTCATAAAAATCAGGGCTCACAATAACCTGTATACATTTTGGCATAGCCTACTGCCTTGTGCCCATTGCAGTTCTAGGCAGTGGTGCAAGTAGAAAAAATGTCTTATAGGTACGGTGTGCGCACGACGAAGGCTAGCGTGCCAAAAATGGGTGTGGCCAAATACCACATGGGGTGTGGCCAATGAAAATGGGGGCATGATACACATATGGGGGAGGGGCAGATACACATATGACCCCAATAGTGCCAGATACATGTTGCCCCACAGTGCCAGATATACATTGCCCCACAGTGCCAGATATACATTGTCCCACAGTGCCAGATACACATTGCCTCACTGTGCCAGATACACAAATGCCCCCAGAGTGCCAGATACATATTGCCCCACAGTGCCAGATACATATTGCCCCACAGTGCCAGATACACATTGCCCCACAGTGCCAGATACACATTGCCCCACAGTTCCAGATACTGTACACATTGCCCCACAGTGCCAGATACACAAATGCACCCAGAGTGCTAGATATACATTGCCTCACAGTGCCAGATACACATTGCCCCACAGTGCCAGATACACAAAAGCTCCCAGAGTGCCAGATATACATTGCCTCACAGTGCAAGATTCACAAATGCCCCCACTGTGTCAGATATACATTGCCCCCAGTGCCAGATACAGAAGTGCCCCCAGTGCCAGATATGCCACCAGTGCCAGATACAGAAATGTCCCCAGTGCCAGATATGCCCACAGTGACGGGTACAGAAATGTCACTAGTGCCAGATACACATGTCCCCCCAGTGCCAGATATGCCCCCAGTGCCAGATACAGAAATGCCCCCACAGTGCCAGATATGCCCCCAGTGCCAGATACAGAAATTACCCCACTGTGTCAGATATACATTGCCCCCCCCAGTGCCAGATACAGAAATATCCCCAGTGCCAGATACACATGTCCCCCCAGTGGCAGATATGCTCCCAGTGCCAGATATGCCCCCAGTTCCAGATACAGAGATGCCCCAGTGCCAGATATGCCCCCAGTGACAGATACAGAAATGTCCCCAGTGCCAGATCCACATGTCCCCCCAGTGCCAGATATGCCCCCAGTGCCAGATACAGAAATGCCCCCACAGTGCCAGATATGCCCCCAGTGCCATATACACATGTCCCCCTCAGTGTAAGATATGCCCCCAGTGCCAGATACACATGTCCCCACAGTGTCAGATATGCTCCCAGTGCCAGGTACACATGCCCCCTTTCCCCTGCTGCTCATCGCTGCTCCTGTGCTGTACTGTGTGTGAGGGAAGGAGAGTGCAGCCTGCGCCTCTCCTGCCCCTCAGTCTCCAGCTGTGGTGCGGGTCTCTACCTTCAATTCAGCGCCGATCCGTGAGCCAATCAAAGCTCGCGGTCCAGCAGCCAATCAGGAGCCTTGGCTGCTTGTCCGCGAGCTCTGATTGGCTCATGAGCCGGCACTGAATTGAAGACACTGAGGGGCAGGAGAGGTGCAGGCTACACTCTCCTCACCTCATGCAGCGGCAGTGAGCAGCAGCGGAGGGAGTGAGCGGTGGACCCGTCAGCATGAGTGCGGCGTACCGACAGCTAAATTCTTAAGGGTACGCCATACCCACCCGTACCCGCCCACTTGCACCCCTAATTCTAGGTATCAAATGAGGCAATACAAAAGGAAGCTGTTGTAACTTGTCAAACATCAGTATGTGTAACTTTAGTTAAGAAGATATAGTATATTTTACCTCTTTCAATAATCAGAATTTTTTTTAACATTAAGGGTGATATTGATTGTCAGTTCAATTATGCCATTTTTATATTTATATGCTCATGTACTTCCTAGAATATGGGCCATACGATTTCACCTTTGAAACATTTATATGAACACCAGCAATTCATAAAAGTCAATAACACATCCTTTTATATAGATCATCAATTTCCAAATGGCATGATTCTATTTGATTAGAGTTATGGAATAGAAATATTTGACAGGATAACAGCCACTTTAGCTAACTTCCATTCTGCCTTTGCCTTTTCTGTGTTTTGCTTGTCAAACCTTTACATTTTATGTACTACCGTATATTCTATTTACCCAGTTTATGGTTCCTTGTACAATAATACTAATAATACTAATAATACTAATAATAATAATAATAATAATAATGTCCAAATTATGATGAAGTCATGAAATATATAAAATAGTGGCTAATTCTAATTATTATCAATCTTTACTCTCTTCAAACATGTGATGGTATTGTCTTCTGAGCTTGAGGATTTGTTTATTTATTACATTCAACTTTGTTTTCAGTTTGTGTACTAAATTTTCAGGGGGATTAGACTTTCCATTTTTAATGAACAGTTTTCAGTTTCTGTGTTTTCTAAGTTGATTTGCAATTCAAAGATGTTGCTAATGTAACTTCTCTGTATTTATGTAAGGCATTCTAAGTCCCTTCCAGAATTTATAAACTTTTCTTTATTTCTTTAGCACTTCTAATATATATATATATATATATATATAATATATGTATACATATAGCTATAGCCCCGGTGTTACTATGTACATGTAATAAGTGCTAGGACTAAGGTTTAAATAAAAATATTGCTAGTCTCACTATACTATCTACCGGGGAATCGTTAACTGGAAGAAGCACTACAGCAGTGACTCCGGGCTCTGAGCAACAGCTGCACATATTGAAAACTGAAAACCCGCCCCGCAGTACACCACCGAGCCGGGGAATCAATAGCTGAAAGAGGCATTACAGCAGTGTCTCTGGGTTCTTAGCAGCAATCCCACACCATTGGGAAGAGTGTATTTAACTCGGAGACAGTGGACAAGCAGAGGGTCCCATTGCAGCCAGAGACGCGAGCAGGATGTGGCCACGCAGAATTTGGACTGTGTTTGGAGTGAGAGCGGAAAACAGCATATCTGTGAGCTGAAGCACTCCACTTACGATACACCCACCTCCCTAGAACATCATCGGAGGGACTGGAGCATACAAGCATAAGGAGCAGCAAGGTACCCAACATAGCTCTTATTGTGGAGGCTAAGACTCCATATCATTTTAGTGCCGGCACCTTAACTCTTTTAGAACATTGTTTGTTTTTGCTTCATATTCAAGTAATATATTATATTAGGTGATTCATCGCGCCCTACGGGCGCTCTTCACACCGTCGGTTGGGGCTACGCCCCATTAACCCCTGCACGCCTTTGAACATACGCAGGCTGGTAGATCACAGAATCAGAAATGCAGGGCAGTATAGAGGGCATACAGAAATGGTGTCCGGTTGAGAAACGATAGAGAGGCGTGGGGGGGGGGGAATGTAGAGAAACGCTGTGCGATCAGTAAAGGATAGGGAGAGGCAGGGTGGTAGGGAGAGGATAAAGAGAGGGAAGGTGTTAGAGAGAAAATACCTTTGCAAGAGGCTATGACCGGTTAACACCTGCACGGGCTTCAGCTGTGCTATAATTGTTATTATATGGAGTATTACCTGAATTTTTTTTTATGGCAGTGGGTAAATATTGTAAGGGGGGAGGGCATGCGATTGTCAAGGGGGCATAGCCCTTTGTGAGGGCATGCAGAGTGGCCGCAGGGCACAATGAATAACATAGTGTAGTATATACTGCTAGTGTCTGCATCATGAAGTACCAGATGACTAACAGCAATGCACTGTAGATAAGACACCAAAGTGCTGTGACCACAGGTAGCAGAGCCGCTTATACACACAATGGCCACAGGTAGCAGAGCCGCTTATACACACAATACCCCCAGGTAGCAGAACCGCTTATACACACAATACCCAACAGGTAACAGTGTCGCTTATACACACAGTGCCCACAGGTAGCAGAGGCGCTTATACACACAATACCCACAGGTAGCAGAGGCTCTTATACACACAGTGCCCACAGGTAGCAGAGGTGCTTATACACACAATGGGCACAGGTAGCAGAGCCACGTATACACACAATACCCACAGGTAGCAGAGCCGCGTATACACACAATACCCACAGGTAGCAGAACTGCTTATACACACAGTGCCCACAGGTAGCAGAGCCGCTTATACACACAGTGGCCACAGGTAGCAGAGCCGCTTATACACACAATACCCACAGGTTGCAGAGGCGCTTATACACACAGTGGCCATAGGTAGCAGAGGCGCTTATACACACAATGGGCACAGGTAGCAGAGGCGCTTATACACACAATGGGCACAGGTAGCAGAGCCACATATACACACAATACCCACAGGTAGCAGAGCCGCGTATAGACACAGTGGCCACAGGTAGCAGAGTTGGTTCTACACACAATGGCCACAGGTAGCAGAGCCGCTTAGACACATAGTGCCCACAGGTAGCAGCGCCACTTATACACAATGGCCACAGGTAGCAGTGTCGCTTATACACATAATGGCCACAATATTAGTATACTCACAAAAGTTTGGGGGGTTTGGAAACTGGGTGGGTTCAGTGAGGTGCCTATCCGTGCGGCTGATCAGCCCGATTCAGGGCAAAACTTGTAGCGGCTGCGGATGGTGTCCGAGGTGCTACGTGTGGTGGAGGGGTGGGTGTGGGAGGGGGTTCAGAGGTGTTGTGGGTGGCAGAGGGGTGGGTGCAGGGGCACGGATGGTGGAAAGGGTGCAGAGGTGCTGTGGGTGGGGGAGGGGTAGGTGTAGAGGGGGCGTGGAATGGGAGTGTAAATGCTGTTGGTGGGGGAGGGGTGGCTGCAGGGGAGCCGTGCATGGGGGAGGGGGTCCTGAGGTGCTGTGGGTGGTGGTCCAGAGGTGCGGAGGGTGGTGGAGGGGAAGGTGTGGTAGGTGTGTGAATGAGGGAAGGTGTCTATAGATGATGGTGGTGGTGGAGGGGCCGGAGGTGCTGTGGGTGGGGGAGTGGCAGCTGTGGGGGTGTGGTGGGGGTCCTGATGCGCCGCGGGTAGGGGAGGGGCGGGTGCGTGGGAGGGGATCAGAGGGCGCTGTGGGTGGGTGAGGGGCTGGTGTGGGGTTAACGCAGTTGGGGAGGGCCAGCTGTGGTGGTGATGCGGGTGGTGGAGGGGCAGGTGCGTGGGTGTTGGGGGGGAGGGGCAGGTGCTGTGTGTGGGGGAGGGGGCCGTTTGCTGGGGTGGTGCGGTTGGGTAGGTGGGTGTGAGGGTGCCACGGGGGCGGGTGGTGCTGCAGGTAGGGGAGGGGTGGGGGTGTTGGAGCAAGGGTGCTGTGCGTAGGGGAGGGGTGGGGGTGCCATGGGTGGGGGGTTGGGAGCAGGGGTGATGTGGGTGTGGGAGGGGTGGGGGGCTGTGGGAGAAGCTGGTGTGGGTGGAGGAGGGGGGGGTGCAGCGGGTGGTGGCCTGGTGCCATGGGTGGGTGGACAGGTGCGTGGGTGCAGGGGCGGGTGCAGTGGTACTGCAGGTGGGGGGTGGGAGGCGGCTGCGGGGGTTCCGAGGGTTTGGTGGAGGGGGTTTCGGGAGCAGGGGTGTTGCGGATGGGGGAGGGATGGGTGCAGGAGGGGCAGATGCGGGGGTGGTGCGGGTGGGGTGGAGGGTGCAGGGGTGTAGCGAGGGGAGAGGTGGGTATGGGGGTGGGGTGCCGGGGGTGGTGCAGTTGGGTGGGTGTGAGGGTGCCACGGTTGCGGGGGCGGGTGGGGTGGTGGTGCTGCAGGTAGCAGAGGGGTGGGGGTGTGGGAGCAGGGGTGGTGTGCGAAGGGGAGGGGCGGGGGTACCATGGGTGGGGGGTTGGGAGCTGGGGTGAGGTGGGTGTGGGAGGGTTGGGGGGCTGTGGGAGAAGCTGGTGTGGAAGTGCTGTGGGTGGGGGACGGGGGGATGCTGGGGGTGAAGGCGTGGTGCCATGGGTGGGGGGACAGGTGCGGGTGGGGTGGAGGGTGCAGGGGTGTAGCGGGGGGAGAGGTGGGTATGGGGGCGGGGGTGCCGCTGGTGGTGGAGGTCCGGGGGTGCCGCGGGTGGGGGAGGGGCAGGGTTTGCTGCAGGTGTGGGGGCAGGAGTGCTGCGGGTGGGAGTGGATGTGGGGGGATGCGTTGGGTGCCGCGGATGGGGGGGCCGCGGGTGTCGATGCTGCGGGTGGGGAAGGGAGTGCCGCAGGTGGATGCCACGGGTGGGCGGCTGCGGGTGTTGGTGCTACGGGTGGGGGAGAGGGCGGGAGTGGCGCGGGTGCTGGGTGGATGCGGTTGGTTGCCGCCGGTGGGAGGGGGAGCGAGTGCGGCTGTCAGTGCTCAGCATTGTCTCCTGAACTCTGCAGCAGCCGCTAGTCTGTGAGGCGGGTAGTGTGAGTTCCGCTCACAGTCAGCGGCTGCAGTGTCACCAGAGAGTGTACGGGGAGGAGGGAGACAGGGGACTGGGCGGAGACGGGGAGGGGACTGGGCGGGGATAGGCGGTCAGAGGGAGAGGACTTCTGGTAGATCTGTGCCTGTGACTCCGCCCAGCATTACGGCCAGGCACAGAATCACAGACTTGGGCTAATATATAGGAGATATATATATTTTTTTATCTTTATTTTTTTTCCAGAGGGAGAGGATTTTTTACCCCTATTTGGGAGAATCATATCCCTCATATGATAGAAATTAATACATGCTTTTTTAAACACCTGATTTATGAAAAATAAATATTTTTTTGTTATGAATCAAATTTTAAACCTGAGTCCTAGCACTTATTACACATACATAGTAGCGCTGGGGCTATAGATATTAATTTTATATTCAGCAACGGGTAGGGAACTACCATTCTAACCACCCCAGAGGCAGCTTATCACCCACACCACAGATATACCAGGAAAGAAGTGCAAGTTATATCCCCCTATTATTATTTATATATACATATATTTAATTTACCATATTGGTTTGTTTTTATTGCTACAACTTTAATAGCCCTAAGGTACTGTATTTGCAGCAGTATTTATTTAGAATGTTTTCAGAAAAGGTACGTCTGTTCATGAGGATGCTTTCTCAATATATAAGCATTAAAATGAATAGCATCAGCACCATTGGCCCTCATTCCGAGTCGTTCGCTCGGTAATTTTCATCGCATCGCAGTAAAATTCCGCTTAGTACGCATGCGCAATATTCGCACTGCGACTGCGCCAAGTAATTTAACAATGAAGATAGTATTTTTACTCACGGCTTTTTCTACGCTCCGGCGATCGTAGTGTGATTGACAGGAAATGGGTGTTACTGGGCGGAAACACGGCGTTTTATGGGCGTGTGGATAAAAACGCTACCGTTTCCGGAAAAAACGCAGGAGTGGCCGGAGAAACGGGGGAGTGTCTGGGCGAACGCTGGGTGTGTTTGTGACGTCAAACCAGGAACGACAAGCACTGAACTGATCGCAGATGCCGAGTAAGTCTGAAGCTACTCTGAAACTGCTAAGTAGTTGGTAATCGCAATATTGCGATTACATCGTTCGCAATTTGAAGAAGCTAAGATTCACTCCCAGTAGGCGGCGGCTTAGCGTGTGTAACTCTGCTAAAATCGCCTTGCGAGCGATCAACTCGGAATGAGGGCCATTGTGTGTATGTATATATATATATTATATATATATATATATATATATTCACAGACGGCGGCACTCGTAAATTATCAAGCAAAGACAGGGATGTGCTTCAACGTTTCGAGGACTTTATTTCCTCGTCATCAGGATAAATAAACAAACACAAAACTCACATTTATATCCCCTCACCGCACCACGTGAATCACGGCTGGATCCGGAAGACCGAGGACGGCGCCCACATGTGACGTCATCATTCGTTCCCCGTCACCATAACAACCGACCAACAAACTTCTGTGACAAATAAAACGGCATAATGAGGGAACGAGTCACCATACGTGACTGGGTAGTCAAGACTGACATTACTAAAATAGAAACCCCCGAGTCCCATTTTTTGTCAAGAAAGAACGGCTGCTATAAATGTCTGAGCTGCACCACCTGTAGCTATATGCCGCCGTCTGTGAATATATGTTTGGAGTACCCTGCATGCGGGACCCCTACGGAAGGCACCGGACCATTGTAATCTCTGACTGTGTGTGCTGCCTATCTGGACGCTTATATATATATATATATATATTAGTGATGAGCGGGTTCGGTTCGTCGGAATCCGAACCCCACCCAACTTCACCTTTTTTTACACGGTTCCGAGCAGACTCGGATCCTCCCGCCTTGCTCGGAAAACCCGAGCGTGCCCGAACGTCATCATCCCGCGGTCGGATTCTCGCGAGATTTGTATTCTATATAAGGAGCCGCGCATCGCCGCCATTTTTCACTTGTGCTTTGGAGATGATCGTGAGAGGACGTGGCTGGCGTCCTCTCAGTTTCTATGTTCAGTGTGCTACAAATATCTGTGCTCAGTTTGCTGCAAATATCTGTGCTCAGTGTGCTGCATATATCTGTGCTCAGTGTGCTGCAAGTGCAAATATCTACGTTCTCTGCCTGAAAAACGCTCCATATCTGTGCTCAGTGTGCTGCAAATATCTGTGCTCAGTGTGCTGATTGCTTTATTGTGGGGACTGGGGACCAGCAGTATTATATAGTAGGAGGACAGTGCAGAGTTTTGCTGACCAGTGACCACCAGTATTATACGTTCTCTGCCTGAAAAATGCTCCATATCTGTGCTGCATTGTAGTATATAGTAGGAGGACAGTGCAGAATTTTGCTGACCACCAGTATATACTATATATACAGCAGTACGGTACAGTAGTCCACTGCTCTACCTCTGTGTCGTCGAGTATACTATCCCATCCATACCTGTGGTGCATTTCAGTTTTGCACAGTTTGCTGACCACCAGTATATAATATATAGCAGTACGGTACAGTAGGCCACTGCTCTACCTACCTCTGTGTTGTCAAGTATACTATCCATCCATACCTGTGGTGCATTTCAGTTTTGCACAGTTTGCTGACCACCAGTACATAATATATAGCAGTACGGTACAGTAGGCCACTGCTTTACCTTCCTCTGTGTCATCAAGTATACTATCCATCCATACCTTTGGTGAATTTCAGTTTTGCACAGTTTTATGACCACCAGTATATATAATATATAGCAGTACGGTACAGTAGGCCACTGCTCTACCTACCTCTGTGTCGTCAAATATGCTATCCATCCATACCTGTGGTGCATTTCAGTTTTGCACAGTTTGCTGACCACCAGTATATAATATATAGCAGTACGGTACAGTAGGCCACTGCTCTACCTACCTCTGTGTCGTCAAGTATACTATCCATCCATACCTGTGGTACATTTCAGTTTTGCACAGTTTGCTGACCACCAGTATATATAATATATCAGTGCCGTAACTAGGCATTTTAGCGCTGTGTGCAAGAAACGACATTGGCGCCCCGCCCATGTAAGATATGGGGCAGTGCGCGCCGTAGGCGCGCGGAAAGTATATATGGGTGTGGCTTCATGGGGAAGGGGCGTGGCCACAAAATAATAGCAATTCATACTACGGTGCACAGTAGTCTCCATTATTCAAATTACGCTGCACAGTAGCGCCACTACACCGGGTAGAGCCCCTCTTATACATTACAGCAGACAGCGTCCCCCTTTTTACACATTACAGCAGACAGTCCCCCTTTTTACACATTGCGGCAGCAAGTCCCCCTTTTTACACATTGCGGCAGCCAGTCCCCCTTTTTACACATTGCGGCAGCCAGTCCCCCTTTTTACACATTGCAGCAGCCGGGCCCCCTTTTTACACATTGCGGCAGCCAGGACCCCTTTTTACACATTACGGCAGCCAGACCCCCTTTTTACACATTGTGGCAGCCAGGACCCCATTTTACACATTGCGGCAGCCAGTCCCCCTTTTTACACATTGCAGCAGCCAGGCCCCCTTTTTACACATTGCGGCAGCCAGTCCCCCTTTTTACACATTGCGGCAGCCAGTCCCCCTTTTTACACATTGCAGCAGCCAGGCCCCCTTTTTACACATTGCAGCAGCCAGTACCCCTTTTTATACATTGCGGCAGCCATGAACCCTTTTTACACATTGCGGCAGCCAGGATCCCTTTTCACACATTATGGCAGACGGTGTCCTCCAGAGAGAGAGAGAGAGAGAAAGAGAGAGAGAGAGAGAGGGATATACTTACCTTCTCCCCGCTGACAGGCTCCTCGTGCTGGCATCTCCCTCTGTGCAGGCATCGGACAAGGAGGAGGAGGGAGGCGGACTGGAGCCGCAGCAGCGCTATTTCATTGGTAGTAAGCGCCGCTGCAGCATCCCCCTCTCCTTCCGTATTGGTTGCCTGGCGCTGGTGTGGATGCTGGGATGGAGGAACTGAATCCCAGCATCCACAGCAGCGCCGGGCAGCCTATACGGAAGGAGAGGGGGATGCTGCAGCGGCGCTTACTACCAATGAAATAGCACTACTGCGGCTCCAGTCCCCCTCCCTCCTCCTCCTTCTCAGCTGCCTCCGGCGCTTCTCTCTCCTCCAGCGCGGCTGCGGCGCACGGCGCGGACTTCAGAGGTGGCATGTAATGAGTCAATTTGACTCATTACATGCCGCTGGCCGTGCGCCCTCAGGGCAACTGCGCTGTGTGCCAAGCCCACTTGGCACACATGTAGTTACGGCCCTGTAATATATAGCAGTACGGTACAGTAGACCACTGCTCTACCTACCTCTGTGTCGTCAAGTATACTATCCATCCATACCTGTGGTGCATTTCAGTTTTGCACAGTTTGCTGACCACCAGTATATAATATATAGCAGTACGGTACAGTAGGCCACTGCTCTACCTACCTCTGTGTCGTCAAGTATACTATCCATCCATACCTGTGGTGCATTTCAGTTTTGCACAGTTTGCTGACCACCAGTATATAATATATAGCAGTATGGTACAGTAGGCCACTGCTCTACCTACCTCTGTGTCGTCAAGTATACTATCCATCCATACCTGTGGTGCATTTCAGTTTTGCACAGTTTGCTGACCACCAGTATATAATATATAGCAGTACGGTACAGTAGGCCACTGCTCTACCTACCTCTGTGTCGTCAAGTATACTATTCATCCATACCTGTGGTGCATTTCAGTTTTACACAGTTTGCTGACCACCAGTATATAATATATAGCAGTACGGTACAGTAGTCCACTGCTCTACTGACCTCTGTGTCATCAATAATACTATCCATCCAAACCTGTGGTGCATTTCAGTTTTGCACAGTTTGCTGACCACCAGTATATACTATATAGCAGTACGATACAGTAGGCCACTGCTCTATGTACCTCTGTGTCGTCAAGTATACTATCCATCCATACCTGTGGTTCATTTCAGTTTTGCACAGTTTGCTGACCACCAGTATATATAATATATAGCAGTACGGTACAGTAGGCCACTGCTCTACCTACCTCTGTGTCGTCAAGTATACTATCCATCCATACCTGTGGTGCATTTCAGTTTTGCACAGTTTGCTGACCACCAGTATATAATATATAGCAGTATGGTACAGTAGGCCACTGCTCTACCTACCTCTGTGTCGTCAAGTATACTATCCATCCATACCTGTGGTGCATTTCAGTTTTGCACAGTTTGCTGACCACCAGTATATACTATATAGCAGTACGATACAGTAGGCCACTGCTCTACCTACCTCTGTGTCATCAAGTATACTATCCATCCATACCTGTGGTGCATTTCAGTTTTGCACAGTTTGCTGACCACCAGTATATATAATATATAGCAGTACGGTACAGTAGGCCACTTCTCTACCTACCTCTGTGTCGTCAAGTATACTATCCACCCATACCTGTGGTGCATTTCAGTTTTGCACAGTTTGCTGACCACCAGTATATATAATATATAGCAGTACGGTACAGTAGGCCACTGCTCTACCTACCTCTGTGTCGTCAAGTATACTATCCATCCATACCTGTGGTGCATTTCAGTTTTGCACAGTTTGCTGACCACCAGTATATAATATATAGCAGTACGGTACAGTAGGCCACTGCTCTACCTACCTCTGTGTCGTCAAGTATACTATCCATCCATACCTGTGGTGCATTTCAGTTTTGCACAGTTTGCTGACCACCAGTATATAATATATAGCAGTACGGTACAGTAGTCCACTGCTCTACCTACCTCTGTGTCGTCAAGTATACTATCCATCCATACCTGTGGTGCATTTCAGTTTTGCACAGTTTTCTGACCACCAGTATATAATATATAGCAGTACGGTACAGTAGGCCACTGCTCTACCTACCTCTGTGTTGTCAAGTATACTATTCATCCATACCTGTGGTGCATTTCAGTTTTGCACAGTTTGCTGACCACCAGTATATAATATATAGCAGTACGGTACAGTAGGCCACTGCTCTACCTACCTCTGTGTCATCAAGAATACTATCCATCCATACCTGTGGTGCATTTCAGTTTTGCACAGTTTGCTGACCACCAGTATATTATATATAGCAGTACGGTACAGTAGGCCACTGCTCTACCTACCTCTGTGTCGTCAAGTATACTATCCATCCATACCTGTGGTGCATTTCAGTTTTGCACAGTTTGGTGACCACCAGTATATAATATATAGCGTACGGTACAGTAGGCCACTGCTCTACCTACCTCTGTGTTGTCAAGTATACTATCCATCCATACCTGTGGTGCATTTCAGTTTTGCACAGTTTGCTGACCACCAGTATATAATATATATAGCAGTACGGTACAGTAGGCCACTGCTCTACCTACCTCTGTGTTGTCAAGTATACTATCCATCCATAAGTAAAACAAAACAAAGGAAAGGACTGCGCTTTACGCTATCTGATACCCAAGCTGCTATGGGGGTGAAAGAAAGGGGAATCCACGTTTCCCACTAGTAATGCAATAAACAAAATAACCTCCAAGCGCTCAAATATTGCACTTATAGTAATTGTATTTAAAGAAATGATTTATTTGAATGGTTATGATATCTGTATACACAAAATTCATTTATTATGTAAAATACATAAATTTCATTAATAATTAGTTTAAAAAGAGATTATTCATAATTTGGAAATGTAGAAAAAGGTGAGTCCTAATACCGGTATACTACATGTAAACAATACAACACATAACATAAATTCATTGGTGGAACGCCTTGGTGAATTATCCACCTAAAAAAACAGGAACTTGTTTGATACCAAGTAAGTAAATCCCTTATCAAATGTAGGATATCATCCTCAGATCTTGAATTGTCTTTTTGTGTCATAAGGTAATTTTTAAGGGGTGTCCATAGATTATTCCAAATCCTTATTAGCCAAATAGTTTACTAGTCACTTTACCAAGTTGTATAATCCTCACAATTTACTTGTTAGTCCATATGTCAGAGGGAACCAAAGCATTCCGTGTCTGCCGGCAGACATATAAGGGTGCTCTCAGATCAACTAGTTTTGCCTGTCTGCGCAGGCTTCGTCAGGATAGCTGAATGCACCTTGTGTCCTGCTTAAAATGCTCCCTCCGGCATTAGTTGTCATGGAGACAGATAGGTGTTTCAGCCCCCCGTCTGTGTAATCTTGTTTCCGCCCTTACCGCCATCTGTGACGCTCGTCGGACTTCCGCCCTTCGGCCGCATCACTTCCGTCCTTCAGGCCTGATGATCCGGGCTCTGACGGATAGGTCATTTCCGCCCTTCATTCACCTCGTATTACTTCCGCCCTTATTGGCATGTTCATGCCCCACTGGCCGCATCACTTCCGTCCTCAGGTGGCTATCATCATGGTTACCACATATATTTACTACCTCATCCCGTCACTTCAACCCATATCGGCCGTATTGTTTCCTTACTCATTCAGTCCATGATTTATATAGCGTTACCATGGATATCTTTGTTTCACAGTCTGCTTATTATGTTGATTTTTGCAACTCTTTATATACGTAAGCTTCTTATATTACTTAATGATAAATCATTTATATTTCATTAATAGATCATTTATATTTTAAAAATAAAATGACATACAAAACACAGACACCAACATAACTACATATAAGACATAGTGACTAAAACACAGTGACTAAAAAGTTATATCTATAAATATAGGTATTAGGTTCTGTTTATTTTATACTGTTATAATATATTTAATAGTGGCACTTCTATATTGGTAAGAGGAAGGGATACAATTTCAGCTTTCTTTCAGGAACGGATAGAGATCCCATTCTGCATTTAGTCCTTCAGGTATTAGTGTTCCCAGATTAAAAATTGTTCTTGCTTCTTCTTTTAGTAATTAATCATTCCAATTTCCCCCTCTCCATGGTTTCCTCACTATTTTTATACCCATAAATTTTAAAACAGAAGGATCACTGTTGTGCTTTTTTGTAAAATGTTCTGGAATGCTATGATTTTCCTTGTTGTTCTTTATGTTATTTAAATGTTCATTGATTCTAATATGTAGATTCCGATAAATCTTTCCTACATATTGTAGCCCACAAGGGCATGTCAGCAAATAGATTACCCCTTTTGAATTACAGGTAATTTTTTCATTTATTTTGTATTCTTTGCCTGTTTTGTTCGAGATATATTGTCGGACCGGTATTGTTGATGCATTCTTGGTTTTTTTACATGCCACACAGTTATTACAGTTATAAAAACCAGGATCTGATTCTCCTAACCAGGTTCCTTTTCCTTTTATTTCTTTCTTAAGAATTCCCTTCACAATTTTACTCTTGATTGTCGGTGCTCTTCTGAAGATTATCCTTGGTTTCTTGGGCAGAAAGTCTTCAAGGTCCTTATCTGCTTTCGGAATGTGCCAATGTTTAAAAATACTTCTTTCTAAAAACCCTCGTTGGCTTGAGTAACTTGTTAAAAACAGTGGTTCATCTTTCATATCCTTATTCTTTTCTTTATAGCAAAGGAGATCCTTTCTATTTATTTTATCTACTTCTTCTTTATTCTTTACTAAATTATATCTTTCATAGTTCTTCTTTTCAAATTGTGTGATGAGACTCTTGGTTTGTTCTTCGTAGTCTTCTTTCCTTGAGCAGTTCCTTCTTATATGCTTCATCTGTCCTTTTGGAATATTTGATAGCCATTGTGGATGATGGTTGCTCTGACAGTTCAAATAACTGTTGCAATCTACGTCTTTGGTAAAAGTTCTAGTCTCTATTTTATTATCCTTGATAAATATAGTTAGATCTAGAAAATTAACGCTGGAATTGCTGATTTCCTTTGTAAATTCTAGATTGAACCTATTGTTATTGATCAATTCAAAAAAATTCTCTAGATCCATAGTCATTCCATTACAAATGAGAATAACGTCGTCAATATACCTTGCCCATAAGACGATTTTGTCTAAATATATATTATTCTTCCAGATACAATCATTTTCCCACTGGGCGAGAAAGAGATTAGCATAAGAAGGTGCGAAGTTCGTACCCATGGCAGTTCCCTGGGTTTGGATATAGCACTCATCTTCATTACAGAAAAAATTGTGATTCAATGTGAAATGTATTCCTTCCAAAATAAAATCAATTTGATCTTGTTTCAAACTGGATTCCTTTGTAATAATCTTTCGAACATTTTCCATCCCCTGATCATGTTGTATTGAGGTGTACAGTGACTTAATGTCACATGTGGCTAGCAAATAGCTGTCTTCCCATTTGATCCCATCTAATATATTTAGAATCTGTGTAGTATCTTTAATGTAACTTTTTTAATTTATTACCAGTGGTTTTAGAAATTCATCTATATAGCAGGAAAGATGCAATGTTAATGATTGAATTCCTGCTATTATTGGCCTTCCAGGAGGATTATCTCGATCCATATGGATTTTTGAAAGATGGTAGAAGTAAGCCATCATTAGGTATTCTGGGTAGATAAACTTATATTCATCTTTTGTTAAGATTCCTTTCTCCAATGCTTTCTTTAATATATTTTCTAATTCTCTTTTAAATTCATCTGTAGGATCTTTCTGTAGTAGATGATAAGTTGTTCCATCGCTTAGACGTCTTCTTGACTCTCTATCGTATTGATCTTTATCCATGAGGACTATGCCACCTCCCTTGTCTGCTTGTTTAACCACCATTTTCTCATTTTTTTGGAGTGTTTTCAAGGCCTCATTCTCTTTTTTAATTAGATTCCATTTCCCTTTTTGTCTAATATTATCTGGAATTCTTCTAATATCATCTTCTACCATTCTCTGGAATGTAGTGAGGTAATGACCCTTCAAATATGTAGGGTAGAACATAGATTTTTCCTTTAGAGTTGAATGTTCGAACTCATCAGTTTTTACTTCTCTTTCACTTCCATTTTCCTTTTCTTTCCGCTTAAAGAACTTTTTTAATACAATTTTTCTAATAAATTTTTCAAGGTCGATAAAAGTATTGAATTTGTCCAGGGTATTCGTTGGAGAAAATTTGAGGCCTTTTTCCAATATTGATTTTTCGAAGATACTTAACTTATACTTGCGATGAGTCTTCTTCAAGGTTTTTTTCAACTTTTTCTTTTGGCCTGTTCTTTGCTCCACCTCGCTTTCCTCTTCTGTTGTATTTGAAACTCTTTTTCGTCGTCTTCTTTTTTCATCTCTAGGTCTGGTGATCTTTTTGGTATTGCTCCTAGATTTGTGGAAGAGTGGTTTCTTTGTGCCAGTTCTAAAAAAGCATCCAGAAAGGCTTCTGTATCTTCTAATGCTTCTTCATCTTCTTCAATTCGATGTTTATCTTCACTTGCAGGATTGTTTTTTCCTCTATTATTCAACCTTGCCATCAAGGTTCGAGCTGAGACATCCAGTGTTTCTTGATGGTCTTCTTTCCCACAGTTGAAGCTTCTTTTCAAAGTCTCTACTGTGGGATATCTAGCCTTCTTATATCTATCGGGGACCTCATATACGGATCCTTCTCTTCTAGAGTTCCGATGGCTTTCCTCTCCTTTCCAATGGCTTGGATATTTGTCTTGCTTTTGTTCTCTGATTAAAGACGGTCTCATTTCATCTTCTTGGTGTTCATGATGTCTGTTTTTCTCAAGCTTAAAGTTCCTGCTTCTATATCCATAATTCTCATTTCCTCTTGGGTAGATGTAGGTCCTATTTCTATCTTTATCATTCCATTGATTATCAGTATCTTTATAATTTCTTTCTTGAGTCTGTTGATGGGTCAAATAATAATAATTTTTCGGCCAATTCTCAGTTTTCTTAATTTGTTTCTCTATTTTCCAATTCCTAAAATCCCCCTTATAATCTTCCAAATCTCTCACGAGTTTTTTCCGTTTTTGTTCAATAACTTCATGCTCTATTTTTAGAAGTTTGTTCTTAGTGAGGATCTCTAGATTTTGGAAATCTGTAAATTTTTCAAGGGGTTTGAATTTTTTTCTTATACTAATAATTTCTTCCTCTATCATTTTTAAAGATGCTTCTCTATCCTCAATGATCAATTTCATCAAATGGAAAGAGCAAGCATCCAATACATCATTCCATTTCTTTACAAAATCTCAGTTTTTTCGATGTAAATGATGGTACCTTAGTCATTCTTAGGCCTCTGGGAATCATCTGTTTTTTAATATATTTTCCTAGGGTAGTACTTTCCCACCATTGTTTTATTTCTTGTATCTCTAGTTTCTCTAATTTGGTGTATAATTCACAAAAACAAAAACTTGGTAAAGTGACTCTAAACTATTTGGCTAATAAGGATTTGGAATAATCTATGGACACCCCTTAAAAATTATCTTATAATACAAAAAGACAATTCAAGATCTGAGGATGATATCCTACATTTGATAAGGGATTTACTTACTTGGTATCAAACAAGTTCCTGTTTTTTTAGGTGGATAATTCGCCAAGGCATTCCACCAATGAATTTATGTTATGTGTTATATTGTTTACATGTAGTATACCGGTATTAGGACTCACCTTTTTCTACATTTCCAAATTATGAATTATCCCTTTTTAAACTAATTATTCATGAAATTTATGTATTTTACGTAATAAATGAATTTTGTGTATACAGATATCATAACCTTTCAAATAAATAATTTCTTTAAATACAATTACTATAAGTGCAATATCTAAGCGCTTGGAGGTTATTTTGTTTATACTATCCATCCATACCTGTGGTGCATTTCAGTTTTGCACAGTTTGCTGACCACCAGTATATAATATATAGCAGTACGGTACAGTAGGCCACTGCTCTACCTACCTCTGTGTCGTCAAGTATACTATCCATCCATACCTGTGGTGCATTTAAGTTTTGCACAGTTTGCTGTCCACCAGTATATATAATATATAGCAGTACGGTACAGTAGGCCACTGCTCTACCTACCTCTGTGTCGTCAAGTATACTATCCATCCATACATGTGGTGCATTTCAGTTTTGCACAGTTTGCTGACCACCAGTATATAATATATAGCAGTACGGTACAGTAGGCCA
This sequence comes from Pseudophryne corroboree, assembly GCF_028390025.1. Lineage (NCBI taxonomy): Eukaryota > Metazoa > Chordata > Amphibia > Anura > Myobatrachidae > Pseudophryne > Pseudophryne corroboree. Next base: position 460,998,537 of record NC_086449.1, read on the forward strand.
CTGCTCTACCTACCTCTGTGTCGTCAAGTATACTATCCATCCATACCTGTGGTGCATTTCAGTTTTGCACAGTTTGCTGACCACCAGTATATTTAAAATATAGCAGTACGGTACAGTAGACCACTGCTCTACCTGCCTCTGTGTCGTCAAGTATACTATGCATCCATACCTGTGCTGCATTTTAGTTATGCGCAGTATATAGTAGGAGGGGACAGTGCAGAATGTTGCTGTAACCACCAGTATATATATAGCAGTACGGTACCGTAGTCCACTGCTCTACTGACCTCTGTGTTGTCAAGTTTACTACACAAGTTCAGTAAAATGACCCAAAAATCTAAATTAAAAGCGTGTGATGAGAAGCGTAAACTTGTCAATATGCCATTTACGACACGGAGTAGCAAGGAACAGCTGAGGCCCTGGCCTATGTTCATGGCTAGTGGTTCAGATTCACAAGAGGATGGAAGCACTCATCCTCTCGCTAGAAAACTGCAGTGCCACTCCTAGATGGGCCAGGTGTTTGTGTCGGCCACTTGGGTCGCTTAGCTTAGTCACACAGCTACCTCATTGCACCTCTTTTTTTCTTTGCATCATGTGCTGTTTCGGGACTATTTTTTAAATCTGCCATCCTGTCTGACACTGCAGTGCCACTCCTAGATGGGCCAGGTGTTTGTGTCACCACTTGGGTTGCTTAGCTTAGTCACAGAGCTACCTCATTGTGCCTCTTTTATTATTTGCATCATGTGCTGTTTGGGGACTATTTTTTTTAAATGCCATCCTGTCTGACACTGCAGTGCCACTCCTAGATGGGCCAGGTGTTTGTGTCGGCCACTTGGGTCGCTTAGCTTGGTCACACAGCTACCTCATTGCACCTCTTTTTTTCTTTGCATCATGTGCTGTTTGGGGACTATTTTTTTAATCTGCCATCCTGTCTGACACTGCAGTGCCATTCCTAGATTGGCCAGGTGTTTGTGTCGGCCACTTGGGTCACTTAGCTTAGTCATCCAGCGACCTCGGTGCAAATTTTAGGACTAAAAATAATATTGTTAGGTGTGAGGTGTTCAGAATAGACTGGAAATGAGTGGAAATATGGTTATTGAGGTTAATAATACTATGGGATCAAAATGACCCCCAAATTCTATGATTTAAGCTGTTTTTGAGGGTTTTGTTGTAAAAAAAACACCCGAATCCAAAACACACCTGAATCTGGCAAAACATTTTCAGGGAGGTTTTGCCAAAACGCGTCCAAATCCAAAACACGGCCGCGGAACCGAATCCAAAACCAAAACACAAAACCCGAAAAATTTCCGGTGCACATCACTAATATATATATATATACATACATACATGCACGCAGTATATATTTATATATATATAAATATATATATATATATATATGTTTACATGCACGCAGTATATATATATATATATATATAAGAGATGAGGTTCAGTTCTCCAGAAATCCAGATTCACCCAAATTGTATGGCTCTAAACATAACCAACACATGGTTCAGATCCCCCCAAGGAGATCTGATCTGAACCGAGTCCCAGTTTGAATCTTTACATGGTTCAGAATCAGGATTTTAAGTCTGAACTTTGAGTTTTGGAATGCAAAAATTACATGATTTTAGCTGTTTTTATTGATTTTTATAGATTTTTATCAATGATTATAGATTTATTTAAACCAAACTGAAATCGGAATCTAAACCAAAACACTTGAGGGTGGTTTTACAAAACCAAAACCTGATGATGAATTAGAACCAAAATATTGGGTTCTGTACACATCTAATAAATATATATATATATATATATATATATATATATATATATATATATGCTATCAGTTCTATTGGGTAATACCGTAACCAATAGTATTTCCACTATAGTGCTTACAATCACAAGAGAAATATAGCTGTTTGTAAGCACTGTTTTTTTCCCATTAGACAGATTTGAGTGCATATTAATATATCAAATAACTGAGTTCAGTGACTCCTCTCAAAACTGTTTCCCATACAGTATGTCAAAGTCCTGAACATACGGTTTAGTCCAAATATTATCACTTGAAATGTGAGATTAGGAGGCTGATTCTTTAGACACATTGGACACACCATCGAAATGTGCACCAGCCCTATGGCAGGTGCAAGTTTCTCCATTTAAGTATGGCTTATAGCTACACGTCCATTACAAGCTCCTGCATCTGTTTAGCTACCCCCCTGTTACCTCCCTAGATTGCCCACTAAATTCCACAGACTGTGTCCCCGATTCTGTTCTGCATCTCTGAGCATTAACAGTTGAGAAGCATACACAGAAATAAAACATTGGCCAACTGAAAGAGTCAATGACAATGCATGCAAAAAATATGGACTTCTTTAAGTACCATAAGCTACATGAATTGTCTAGTATTGCCATGAAATGTTTGTTGATATTATTATACAAGTACAGTATGCATTTCTCTTGCATTAATGTTTCAATCCAAAGAATCAAGTGATCTCCTTTGCAATTCAATGTACACTTTTCAAAGAAGTGCATCATTGTTAAAATATAATTGTTTTAAAAATGCAAGGCAAAATATATGTATGACTATAGAAACATATAAAAGATTTGTTTGAATTGTTGGTTCTTAAATTTAAGATTTATTTCAACAAATGGGTTTCATGAATGAACCATAACTTCCACCATAAATGGCACACTAAATACATACACATTACATTAGATTTAAAACACATGTATTATTGAAAGAGTCAGACTCTCATACATGTATTTTTTTCTGATTTTACAAAAAAGAAATATTATAAAAATAAATGTAAAATAATTTACTTTTTATACTGTACATACTGTACTGTTCAAATATACATTTTCCATAACAATCAATTATTAAAAAGGTACAGTGCTTACAAAGTAAAGTTGGATATGTAATTTGGCCACACAAAGTAAAATGGAACAGTATACTATTTTTATAAAAGGAAAAATGCACTGGAGAAAAATATATTAGTTTCAGTTTAGAGCAGGGCTCCCATAGGACTCCAGTACAAACTTGCTTTTTCTTGCTGTAAATCTGTTAATATGAGACTTTTATTTTTCTAGATTAACTGAATTACTGGGAATAGCTTGCTATAGTTTTTTTAAAGTATCTTTTATGTGCTGAGAAAATGTCAAGTCATATGAGTGTCCTGGTTTTCAGTTGCAAATAAAAATAAATGAAAATGAAATAATGGCATCTCTAAAGTTAAACAATATAAATACAAAGTGCAAAGTTCTCTCTAGTATCTGTATTAGTATGACTATATACACAGTATATGGCAAGTTAGATATTTGAACCTTATTTCATAGAGGTGGAATTGATGCCACAAACTTGCTGCATCAGTGTGACATGAGCAGGAACCCCCTGCAGCACAGAGTAGGGATGAGAAGCCCATGTAAAATGAAAAAAGGAGTTTATGGTGTCAAATGTGCATAAACTTGTTTAGGCATTTATTATTCTGCGACATAAAACATAATAGTGTGTACTTTCTTGTAGTACATTTGTGCAAGTTTACAGAATGAATCGCTGTACATCATGCTGATTTGCAGGAAAGTTTTATTACTGTATTTTTATTAGATTCCATCTATGTAATATTCCATTACTGTTGGAAAGCGCATTCAGTGATCATTTATCAGAATCAATCTTGATGAGGCCTTGACATATAGCAGTCACCATGCCTATAGAGCCCTGTGTGTTTGACAGTGTATGGTTGTCCCCAGGGCTTAGATTTGAAGTAGAGATAAATAAAGTTTCACTATAGTACTGTAAAGAAAATACTTTGGTGTATATGTAGTAAATAATGTCTTTTGAAGACAGCATATTGTTGGCTGTTTTGTCTGCAGAATTTAAAACAACAATGAAAGTATCCCATACCCAAATATCCCATATCCCTTATCGAAATATGACATTTATTGAGTGAGAGTGAGATAGTGAAACCTTTGTTTTCTGATGGCTCAATGTACACAAATTTTGTTTAATAAAAAAAAGTTATTAAAAATATTTTATTAAATGACCTTCAGGCTGTGTGTATAAGGTGTATATGAAACAAAAATGAATGGTGCGTATGTACACAAACTTTGTTTAATGCACAAAGTTATTCAAAATGTTAGCTAAAAGTACCTTCAGGCTGTGTGTATAAGGTGTATATGAAACATACATGGATTCTGTGCTTAGACTTGGGTCGCATCACCATGATAGCTCATTATGCTATGCAATTATTCCAAAATACAGAAAAATTCGATATCCAAAATACTTCTGGTCCCAAGCATGTTGGATATGGTATACTCAACCTGTACTGCATCACCAGATGATGATACCAGGATTTAGTACTAAAGATAGTCTGTATGGCTTGGTCAGAAATCAGATTAATACAAATTATGGAAAAAAAAATTAAACTGCTGATTTTAGTATTTACACATAACTAAACAATATGCAGTAAGCAGATAGGTCTATAATGGAAATAAAATAATAAAATCACTTTTATGAGTTGGTAAAACTTCAGGATTTCCTATGCCTTGGAGACAGGGCCGGCTCCAGGCATGTTCGACTAGAGCGGCCGCGCGGGGCGCCACTCTTACAGGGCGCCGCACGCTGCGGCCGCCATTTTCCTGCCTGGAGCCAGCCTCTGTGTGTCCGACTCCGACTCCCGGCCGCTTGTGTGCGCGCTATGCAGCGCGCTGTGCGGCGCCGGCGTCTGACGTTGGACGCCGGCGCCGCGCAGCGTGCATAGCGCGCACACAGTTTTGTTCCTCCGTCCGCGGCCCGCCCACAGCAGTATTCCCGGCTCCCAGCAGCACCGCAGTGTCAGTGACAGACAGGTAAGTTAAAATCTGTCTGGCACTGTGTGGGGCCGTTTATTTTTCTGGCACTGTGGGGGCATTATTTTTCTGGCACTGTGGGGGCATATCTGCACTGTGGGGGCATTATTTTTCTGGCACTGTGGGGGCATTGTTTTTCTGGCACTGTGGGGGCATATCTGCACTGTAGGGGCATTATTTTTCTGGCACTTTGGGGGCATATCTGCACTGTGGGGGCATTATTTTTCTGGCACTGTGGGGGCATATCTGCACTGTGGGGGCATTATGTTTCTGGCACTGTGGGGGCATTATTTTTCTGGCACTGTGGGGGCATATCTGCACTGGGGGGGCATTATTTTTCTGGCACTGTGGGGGCATTATTTTTCTGGCACTGTGGGGGCATATCTGCACTGTGGGGGCATTATGTTTCTGGCACTGTGGGGGCATTATTTTTCTGGCACTGTGGGGGCATATCTGCACTGTGGGGGCATTATTTTTCTGGCACTGTGGGGGCATTATTTTTCTGGCACTGTGGGGGCATATCTGCACTGTGGGCATTATTTTTCTGGCACTGTGGGGGCATATCTGCACTGTGGGGGCATTATTTTTCTGGCACTGTGGGGGCATATCTGCACTGTGGGGGCATTATTTTTCTGGCACTGTGGGGGCATATCTGCACTGTGGGGGCATTATTTTTCTGGCACTGTGGGGGCATATCTGCACTGTGGGGGCATTATTTTTCTGGCACTGTGGGGGCATATCTGCACTGTGGGGGCATTTATGTTTCTGGCACTGGGGGCATTTATGTATCTGGCACTGTGGGGGCATATCTGCACTGTGGGGGCTTTTATGTTTTGTGGCACGGCGGGCATTTATTTATCTGGCACTGTGGGGGCATTTATGTTTTGTGGCACTGGGGGCATTTATGTATCTGGCACTTATGTATCTGGCACTGTGGGGTCATTGATGCATCTGGCACTGTGGGGGCACTTATGTATCTGGCATTGTGTGGTCATTTATGTATCAGGCATTGTGGGGGCATTTATGTATCTGGCACTGGGGGCATATCTGCACTGTGTGGCCATTTATGTATCTGGCACTGCTGGGGGGCATGTCACGTGTAGCTGGCACTGCTGGGGGGTATGTCACGTGTAGCTGGCATTGCTGGGGGGCATGTCACGTGTAGCTGGCACTGCTGGGGGGCATGTCATGTAGTGTATCTACTAGGCGTCTGTGGCTAGGCAATGTGTCTATCGTGCGCTGCCTGGCGCAAAGTGTCTATCGTGCGCTGCCTGGCGCAAAGTGTCTATCGTGCTCTGCCTGGCGCAAAGTGTCTATCGTGCTCTGCCTGGCGCAAAGTGTCTAACGTGCTCTGCCTGGCGCAAAGTGTATAGGAGGTTCTACCTGGTGCAATGTGTATTAGCTGCACTACTATGTGGTGTAATGCGAATTGCCACTACTCTGTGGTCATGCACCTTCCCCACGAAGCAACGGCCCTAAATTTTTGCTGCGCGCCTTCGGCGCGCACTATCCCTGCTTCAGCATTTGGGTGGAGGAGCACCAAGCATTACAGTATGTACATCATTTTGCCCTCCTTACTTAAAAATGTGCCCTCCTTGTGATCAGCACCCTGCCCTAAAACGTGAACACTATCATGTGTAGCTGGCACTGCTGGGGGTCTATTGTGTGTAGCTGGCACTGTTGAGGGGCATGTCATGTGTAGCTGGCACTGCTGCGGGGCATGTCATGTGTAGCTGGCACTGCTGCGGGGCATGTCATGTGTAGCTGGCACTGCTGCGGGGCATGTCATGTGTTGCTGGCACTGCTGCGGGGCATGTCATGTGTAGCTGGCACTACACTGGAGACATTGTGTGTAAGGAACACTACTGTGGCTGTTCTGCATAAGGCTGCTAATTGTGTGCATAGAGGGGGTGTGAAAAAATATATTTATTTATAGTTTAATAATATGAAGTTACGAGGCCACACCCACTTTCCCAGGAGGCCACGCCCACTTTTCCCGAAGCACGCGCCTTTGGCGCGCGCATAGGGGTTAGGGGGCGCTTTTACATTTTCTCGCACAGGGTGCTAGTAGGCCTGGAGCCGGCCCTGCTTGGAGATCTAACTGGATAACACAATAGAGTTTTGTACAGGAAGTAGGTTTTACATTCTGAAATGGCTGAGGCACTGAAGCTTAGGAACTATGACTAAAACATCCCATAATTAATGTGATTGTTATTAGTTCATAAGAAACCATTTCCTCATGTACTGTACTGAAGTAAATGTGAATTTCTTGTTAAATTTTTTTAAGTCTTGTATGGGTCTGCTCAAACAAGGCATCTGAATTCTTGTTATGCTTCTGCCGCCAGCATAGTATAATGGTTAGCATTACTGTCTCACAGCTCTGAGTTCATGGGTTCGATCCCCACCATATCCCTAACTGTGTGGAGTTTGTATATTCTCCCCGTGCTTGAATGTGTTTCCTCTGGGTGCTCCGGTTTCCCCCCACAATTCAAAAATATACTGGTAGGTTAATTGGCTCCCAACAAAATTAACTTTAGCGTGAATGTGTAAGCTGGTGTACATGTGGTAGGGAACTTAGATTGTAAGCTCCACTGGGGCAGTAACTGATGTGAATGGTTAAATATTCTATGTAAAGCACTGCAGAATGTGTGTGCTATATAAATAGATGCTAATAAATAAATATATGATAAAATTAATAAAATAGAAGCATGGTTGTCAAATTGTTCCTTAAGTGTGTTGGAAGTAGCAATGTCAGGGTGCACGGTGTTACTGTTATTAATTTTACTAGGTTCTATATAACAACAATAAGAAATTATAGTAGATTATAGTAGATTTCACACATTGCCCTCTCATGTTGCATTTTAACACATTGCCCACTCATGTTGCATTTTATGGTTTCTATTACATTTTTATTATGCCACAGATAAAGCTTCTCATTTGGACTACAACTAACTGAAAATAAAAAAAATTATATTATCTAAAGTGACAAAGAGGAATTTTGTGGTATGATTATTGAAACTATTCTGTTTAACCTTGTGTAATTTTTTTTGTAATTCAACTGAAATGAGTCCACATGTTCAACAGCAAGCACTGGAAGCCATTGGCATGCTGGTGAGTTTAATTCAACAAGATCCTTCATACACTTAAAGTCAAAAGATACCAGTGTTAGTTGGAACTTGTGCTAGAATAGCTGGCACCACTGAGTTGCAATTTTTGCCATTTCAATGGTCCAGCTTTATTTCTTTTGCCATTATCACAATATCAAAAGCATAAAGATGCCTGTCTATGTTGCAAGGGGATGGTGGTCTCTAGAACATTGTCTCATTTTTTTGCATGGGGACCCTAGTCTTTATATTTTCTTGTAATAGTGGAACTGTCCCAGCTTTGTGTTGGTTAGTACATTTTTTTGAGAGGTGCCATACTGGTTGTCACGCTATTTAAGTGTACTGTAGAACAGCCCAGGCTGTTTAACCCCATGGTTTGTAATTGATAAAAGCATTGGAAGAGCAAATATTGTATTTTTTATTTACTTTTTTTAATACAGCATTTGACAGTCAGAACTATCAACACATACTCTTTCTACTAATGTTTACAGGATGCTCATAAGAACCAGAGCTCAAGATACTGTACACCCTAAATAAAGAGCTTCTTTAATGAATACACTTACTGTACATGTAAATGTCCATACTGCACTGCACTTGTGTGTGAGATGTAAATTAATATTTAAATTCAAGTTCTGGAGCATCTGCAATACACCAAATACATGATTTTGTATGTGGTACAAAAATGGATTTAAGTCCTACTCTAAAGTAAACCAGGCCCTTAGAATGTAATGCTGTGACAATGGGGGTCATTCCGAGTTGTTCGCTCGCTAGCTGCTTTTAGCAGCATTGCACATGCTATGCCGCCGCCCTCTGGGAGTGTATCTTAGCATAGCAGAATTGCGAATGAAAGATTAGCAAAACTGCTACTAAATAATTCTTTTCAGTTTCTGAGTAGCTCCGGACCTACTCACAGATTGCGATCAGCTCAGTCCGTTTAGTTCCTGGTTTGACATCACAAACACACCCTTCGTTCAGCCAGCCACTCCCCCATTTCTCCAGACACTCCCGTGTTTTTCCCTGATACGCCTGCGTTTTTTAGCACACTCCCGGAAAATGCTCAGTTACCACCCAGAAACGCCCCTTTCCTGTCAATCATTCACCGATCACCAGTGCAACTGAAAAGCGTCGCTCGAACACCAGCAAATCTACTAAGTTTTGTGTTAAATAACTTAGTGCATGCGCTCTGCGTACCATGCGCATGCGCAGTTAGCAACAAATTGCAGCATAGCGAAAATCGTCAACGAGCAAACAACTCGGAATGACCCCCAATGTATTCACATGATTGATGTACGTCAATTGTTTTTAATGAGTCTCATTATCTGAGTTCATAATATCAGTAGGCTACCAGCAGAAAATAAAACTGTCACAAATCATTTTTTTTTAAATCCCAGTATCTGATTTTTTTTATTTTATGACTATTTTTCATTAGGATCTAAACCTTTTAAACTGTTAATAAATGCTACATAAACTATTTTGATGGTCACAGAATAACTGTTTCATCCATTACTAAAAAACATTTAAATTATAATTCTAGTACCCAGTGTTCCCAGGGCAAGTTGCTGACCAAATAACATTAGAATAAAATTGAAAGAGGATTTTGAAGTAGACATCTAAGTGACAATTGCAGTAATATTCTGAAGAACAAAAACAGTAGTGAAATTCACCTTTTTACTGTGAAAATTTGAACAAAAGGGCAATGCCAAAACTGGTGTGAATGGCCTCCCAACTGTCAGCACCACAGATCTTTGCATTATGGGCTCTGGGGCCAAGCTATTGGTATGCCAGTACCCCCAAAAGTGAATGCGAACAGTGAGCCTCGATGGCAGAATAGAATTTGCCTGTATCTGCAATAAATGCTAAGAGCTCGAAGTACCAGGACTGTATCAACAGCTTTTCTAAAACAGATCCTCACCTTCTATGGATTTCCTTGTAATGTGGAGCTGCTTTCAAGTTATCTGCATTGTGAGGTTTGACAGCTGTTATGACTTGTGGTCTCAGATAGTGTCTCAATGACAATCAGCACTTTCCAGTAGCTGTTCTCACCTAAAGTTGACACATGGTTTAGAGCAGTCTCTATACTCTGGACAAGTCTTATTTACTTGTGAAATGATTTTATTGATTAGCTACAGGTCTCAGATAGTATCTCATTTACTATGTAGCTCCCGCTACAAAGTAAATGTAAATGGACTGTGCGGTGCAGGCAGCAGATCAGGGATGTTCCCACTGCCCTAAAGAAAAAAGGGGGAGCTGGCAGGAGTCAGAAAGAACAGGTAGCGGTGAGCTATACGCTCACTACCCATTGTTAGCAGTGCTTTTTCTCAGCAGCATTTGTGGGTGCAAGCATACTACGCACACACCCATGAATAGAAAAACAAAAGAAAGCTGTGGCTGTAGGAGGGTATGCTTTGCTGTGATGTGTATGCATCATGGCAAAGCAATGTTATTCAGCCTCCTGCAGCAAAGATGTGTAAGCACACATCTGTACCTCAAAAGTCAAATGCGTTTGTTGTGATTCAGTGATAATTATATACAAGTGTTATGTTTAGAACCCATAGAAAATAAATATTTAAAAATAGAGATGTTGGGTCATGGACCACCCCATTCTGCTGATATAGCCAATGTTAATTATATATATGCTAAAATTGGTACTCCATTGGTAAAGGGACTACCTTACTGTATATTGTTATTTTTTGTGCCATTTTCAATTTTAATCAAACTACTATGTTTCAATAATATTGTCTTAACAAAACTGTAACATTTTAGTTTGTAGCATTTAAAGTTGTTTTTATCCCAATACTAAGTTTTATTTAGCATACCATACCTTGGCTACATGCAGGTTCTGTGCACATCCTGATGCTGCTCAAAATGCCCTTCTGCTGGAGAAATGCATCAGTCTCCCTCTCTATCCCTGGGCAAATACCAAATTTTGAACATTGCTTCCTTCTAGCAACAACCACAGTGCACAAAGTAACTATAGAATAGCAATAATCAACAGCAAAAGTATAGATTTACATTTAAAACATCCAAAGGGGGCAGAGCTACAGTAAGTAGCACAATGAATTACCTGCCATTTAATATATAGATGTAGCCATGCTCATTCATCCTGCTGCTTGGCGCATTTGCAGCAATCCAGGTACGGCAAGTATGCATGCGTCTAGGACGCATGCATGCATCTAAGTAATTGCACCCACAGGACACATGGGCAGTGTACTAAGCCACAGCTCAGCATATTAAGTTACACCTGCACCTAGGCATAGTGCATGTTGCCGTGTTGTCGAGCTGCAGGATGGATGAACATGGCTATGTCGGTATATGTGTTCACTCTTTTCCTACATCAAGTCACAATAAGCCAGATGGGGAGGGAGTGATGATGTCACATTCCACAGTAAAAACAGCCAAAAGTATTGCAAGGGATGGGGGAGAGGGGATTCTATGTTCTACAAGTAACTGAATTTACTAGTGTAACAATGAACTAAAATATCTAATTTTCTTTCAAAATGTAAAAAAAAATGTCATTTAAAAACCTTTGGGTTAATTTTAATTAACTAAATATAAATAAAAAATAGAGTGTAAAAATGCAATTCTTAAAATATTTAAATTAGATTTGTTAAAATGTCAAAAATGTCCATAAATCAATTGTTCTTGTTTCATATCCTTTGTTGTTTTGCATTTTTAAAATGGGTTATAAGGTTACAAGAGGTTATAGGAAACTCCTCCTTTAAAGTTATAAAATCAGTTGACATAGATAGCTGAACAATAGGATCAAGGAGAGTTGCATTTTTAATTAAGTTTTCAGCATACCTCATGGTGAAATATGAATGCAGTATAGTTATTTCTTTGGAAGGGCAGCATTTGCCGCTCTTCTCTGATATACAAACTATAATTACTGTCTAATTATTACAAATGCTTTGCCATTTTGATATTAGTCATTGTCATGAATACAATGAAAGGAACTAAGATGAAAATATAGAACATGATCTTGTAATTGTATTTCAATTATATTCATTTGGTGCAAGGTACTGATGAATGACAAATCTTTGTAAGAGTGTTTGAGGTTATCAGCTTGAAGCAGATAATTAGGCATTGAGTAATTCTTCTAAGCTGTTGAATTTAGAGATATGAGGCTGATTGAATTAAATAGAGAAATAAAAGAATAGAACATAGTATTTTACAGGATAACAGGATAGAACAAATAGAAGTGTACACCCAAAATCATGTTTCTTTAAGTCAATGATATTGTGTCTGCCATGTTAACAGCTACACAAATAATCTGCATAATTACAGTAGTAATAAGGTTGCCAGAATTAAATACACAGAAACTGTAGTGATAATTTGCTTTTCATTGCTTTAGCAGGGCTCTAACTAGTGGTGTTTGACCTGTAATGCTACCCTGCAGCCAATATGTCTGCTGCAGTGCTACCCATAGCATCATTTGGACATTACAGGCAGGAAACCTGCCATGTTTACAGCTGCCCAGAATATTTTCAAGACTCTCCGACCAATGCTGCAGTTCCACGTGTCATTGTCCTCCGCCCTATGTGGCAATGAGATTGGTTGTCTATTGCAGAAATTGCTAGATGGTGCTGCTAATTGCCATTACTGTAATTACATATAATTGCAACAGCCCCCAGTAACACAAGAGATAAGCCTCCTCCAACAATAAACAAATAAAAGGGGTGTCTCATAATGCATCAAACACATCTATTTTATTGAACAATTTATGAATTCACTAGATGTATACCATAAGGTGATATGTTTCGGCATATAACTCAGAAAGAATATAGAGCAGAATAGCAGACTTGACAGGTACAGTTTGCATATTCATTAGTACATGGTATGCAGTACCAATGCTATGCAGAGCTTTATAGGTCATCACTGGTGCCCCAGGCCATAGTCTTACATGTGTTGTCACCTAAACTATGTCAGAGGGATGGCTGAATGCTTTGCAAACTAAGCATATAAATCACTACATTGCAAATCACTCCTTTAATATGTGCATACTTTGATTTATGCTTTGAGCTGCTCAGCAAAATTAATCTGCCTGTATCAGTTGGAAAGCCTGTGACATGATGATATTTCTCTATGGTGAAGCTATACTGGACTCTGTGAAAATATGCTAAGTATCATACTATATTGATATGATTTGTCCATATTAAAAAGAACTGTACGGCGGCTTCAGCTTCCTATTGATTTATCACGCTTATTGTCCTTGAATTTCCATCCATTGATCCAATCAGTTAAGAATGATTACAGTATATAGCATCACAAGAGCCTTTCCTGGTTAGGCAGAGTGAATGTTGTCAAGATGAATACCCAAACTGCTTTATGTCCTTCAATCGTTACCAATTCGAATCCCAGACTCCTGGTTCCAGTCCATACAATCATTAATCCAACAATTTCTATGGTTTCATAAGAGATCCAGAATTAGTAGACCAACCATGATGGAACCCACTCAAAATGGCAAATTCCAACTCCCGGTTATGAAGAATTACTACTGTGCAAGCTTACTGAATAGGATTTTGGATTGGACCAGAAGCTGGGAAGTCAAGCAATGGGTGTATTTAGAAGGCTTATATACTCAGCAATATCCTGACCTTTTCTCTTGGCTCCCAACCTTGCCTAAACTCCCTTTTCCTCACCCAACTATTTTCCCTACATTATCTTTCTGGAAGGGGATGAGACGGCAAGCATGTGTCTCTTCAGACTTTTGTCCCCTAACCTCCTTTTTAGGCAACCCTGATTTTACACCTAGCCTTGCCCTCCCTTACTATCAAAACTGGGCATTGGAAGGACTTTTTAGGGTGGGACAGTTGGTACAGCCATCCGGGGTTAATCAATTCTCAGACATCAGTGAAAACTGGGATATTACACAAGTTGACTTTTGGAAGTACTTACTAGCTAGGCACTTCCTACAGAATATACAGGTAATAGATTTTGACAAGCATCTAGAGAGCTAACACCGTTTTAAAGACTTTGTATCACGCCTATTGATACAATATCCATCCTGTATAATTATTACAGTCTTCTGAATTTCAAACCCTCCCTCACTTCACTCAAAAATGGGAAAGAGATTTAGACATCTTGCTCTTGGAGAAGGACTGGGAATCCATATTTCTCAAAGTACACAGCAGTTCTATCTGCGTGCAAGTAAAAGAAACACAATATAACATTTTGATGAGATGGTATAGGCACCCTTCTCTTTTACACGCTATTTATCCATCTATTTCCCCCACTTGTTGAAGATGCCATAGGGATTTAGGTTCTTTATTACATATTTTGTGGAATTGCCCTCTAATTAAAATTTTTTGGGACAATGTAATCTCTACCTCTCAAGATATCCTAAATACCTTAGTACCCTCTGACCCGGTTTTCTGGCAATTAAATCATTCTTCTATGACTATGTTAAGTTATTGCAACATCGTTATTGTGACATCTTAGCAATGCTGCATGTGCCATGATATCTACCTTGTGGAATTCTACTAGTTCCCCTACACGGAATCCTTGGTTTTCCAGAATAGATTATTATATGAACATGGAGGATATTCTTTTGATCTCCAAGGCTAAATTAACGTAGTTTGTGGCTGTCTGGTTACCTTGGCTAGAATACAAATCTTCTTTGACCTACAAAGATTATATTTTTTCAGTGAATTGATAAGATTAAATATATCTTAATAATATACCTACTTAGATGTCTTTTATAATATTCTCTTGGCTCTACACTGTAGGTTAATACTTTCTTTTCTTTTCTTATGTTTTTTATATATACAGTCATTTGAGAGATTTGACATTTTATATCTGTTTTGATATACACTATTGTGTACTGTTGTATCCATTTATTCAACGATACTTTTCCAAACTATATGACTGGATGAGAAATTTCTGACAATTTTAATATAAAATAAGAATTACTGTTGCAACAGATAGGTAAAAAATTCATTAGAATCAATTAAAAAGTAGGGCCTGATATAGCACTGCAAGATTTTTAAAATTTTTATCACCTTGAGAAAGCTGTGGAAAACAGCGAAACGCGTCGGTGCAGCAGCTGGACTCTGACCATACATCCCCATACAAACGCCTAGAAGTCGGATAAAGGAACTTTTTACAGCAGCGATTTGGATAACTGCATCATTGGACCGGAGCAAAAATAACTGGACCAAGCAGCGTCTTGAACCTAGCTACGTAAGGTCACTAATTGCAATAATCTTCTTTCCATTCGCAATATTGTTCCTGGACTGTGGCAAACAAGCTTTTGGGATGTACTGTTTCATTTGAGTACCGGCTAATTATATACACCATATACAGCATATGGGACTTTTTAAAAATCTTGCAGTGCTATATCAGGCCCTACTTTTTAATTGATTCTAATGAATTTTTTACCTATCTGTTGCAACAGTAATTCTTATTTTATATTAAAATTGTCAGAAATTTCCCATCCAGTTTCCTAGCGCTTTTTCTTGTTTATTGTTTCAGTTTTAGGGTCTAACTAACCCTGTTATATTAGCTGCTCTAAGAAAGACCACTCACTACGAGCGCCAAAGGTTTTACTTGTTAATTCCATTCCTCCACTTTTCCAAACTATATACTGGAATGTTTCTTTATTATTTTCAATAAAAATAGATTATATAAAAAAAAATGAAAAAAAAAAAAAAATGATGGCATTACATTATACAGTAGTGCAATTAATCTGGAGTATTCTGAATATCAACTGAATAGCTTGCTACTGTGAAAATTACTTCTGCTATTGGAAATAATTGTGCAATATTTCTCTATAAGGCATTTATTTATGCGTGCAGAAACCTATTACTACTTATTATTTTATAGCCATAATGAGGAATATAATTGTGCTTTTTTAAAGAACTGTGCAATATTAATATACATATGGAGCCACGCTCATTCAGCGTGGCTACATTGCAGGTGGGGGCAAGCGGTATGCCTAGGTGCACCTGCATGTCAGCCCACCGCTGAGCATATACAGACGCTCCCATTCACTTTAAATGGGGTGCGTACACATCTATGATGCACACGCACCCCCGTTTGCTCCTGGCAGTCCACCTCACCAGGCGCAACTAGGCACAGATGGAGCCACGATTAGCATGGCTCTATCTGTATAAGACATTTACATATACATGGAAAAAATGTTACTTCTTATCAATTCTGTATTGAGGAAAAAACTTGTATTATTTGAGAGAATTGTCTAGCAAAACATTTCTTAGTTGTATTTGGAAAACTGTCAAGCATATTCTTTAGTAAAGATTGCCTGTGCCATACTGAAGATCTGGCATGCTGTTTTCTATGTAGTTTTAATATTGTCTGAGGTGTCCTGTCACCTTTAAATATATGTTTCTGTGATGTACTTAGAGTGGTGCCACTGAGTACCAGTGAATGATTGTAGTTACAGAAAAGGGAGCTTTTATAGGTGAAAGCACTCAGCAAGTGGGTTCTGTAAGCTCAAAATCATAATAGGCTCTCATAACATGTTGCAAGTGATGTTAATTTATTTTTCTTAATTGATATTGTCCATCCCTGAGAGGGATTTTATCAATGAATTTACACACATTTAACATGGTACATAAGATGAAAACAAGTATATGTTTTATAAAAGTGTTTGTTTTAGTGCATTTTTTGCAATTATGTAGATATCTATGGGAATGGTAGAATTGTAAATACGTATCCTTATAAACTATTTACTCATAGATCATCTGGTCCAATGCTTTATTCACAATATGTTATGGAGAAACATATAATTTAATATGATTTATGTAGGTAAGAGTTTATATCTCAAATAAGTCTATTTTTAAAAAAAAGTGTCTCCTTAATGTAGCACACTTTAAGTATGTTATGTAATTGATCAAGTTGCTATAATGGCATCCATAAAAATCTAAAAACATTTTATCAATGTTATTGAAATTGGCTTGTATCTAACAGACTGGGGTAAATTTAGTTCAATTTAAGCAACCAATCAGATTCTACTTCTCATGTATCTAGCACTTTATAGAATATAATACCTGGAATCTATGGGCAACATCCCATCTTAAATAGAACTCCCATTTTGTAAATTTACCCCCAATTAATCAAATTCCTCTCTTGTGCTACAATGGGGTGGGATTGGGTGACTGGCGGTCTGGATCCTGGTGGTCAGCCAGAATGCCAGGAGCCCACCAAACTGTGGGCTCAGAGGCTCGCTGAACTCTCCACAGGTTCTATTCCCACTCTATGGATGTCGTGGACACCCATGAGTGGGAATAGTCCAGGGCCCCCTGCCAGCATTCTAGCAACCGGGATCCCGTAGTCGGTATGCTTGCCACTGGCATCCCAACCGCTGGTATCATAAATACATCCCGCTACAAGATACCATCAGAATACCATGTATATATAAA
This sequence comes from Pseudophryne corroboree, assembly GCF_028390025.1. Lineage (NCBI taxonomy): Eukaryota > Metazoa > Chordata > Amphibia > Anura > Myobatrachidae > Pseudophryne > Pseudophryne corroboree. Next base: position 461,015,854 of record NC_086449.1, read on the forward strand.
TCTTTTGAAGACCACTATATTTTTGGAAAACAGGTTCTGTTTTTATTTATAATTGAACATTCCCAATTTCCTATGTAAAAAATTACGAATAAGGCCACAAATACAATTATTTCACAGTTCCAATAATTTGAACATAATAATTATATGGTAATGTAAAGTAAACATTCAAAACAAAATATACACATTCTAAAATAAATTCTAATATTTCTTTTGATAGTTCAAAACCATAGGTTAGCATTTTCCTTTCTGTTTCTACTATTTTTACTTATGTAATTGTAGTGTATTTACACTTCACATCTATTGTACACCAGTTGTATTCGTTATTCCACTGAAATGTACTAATAATTTGCAGGACATGAATAGAATCCCATAAACAGATGTAAAAACCAGACATATTTTTTCATAAAAAATTCACATATTTCAAGATCCTAGTTGTTAGACATCCTATCCTTGGGAAGATAGGTGGTCCATGGATAGTAACCAGATCTCTATGGATTTTTGGTAGGTGATCTAAAGTCGATCTTTCTGGTACATCATTAAATATGTAGGAACCTGAATTTATCCAACTGAAGAAAAAATGAACTACTTTCATAACATGAGCCCTCATTCCGAGTTAATTGGTCGCTGCCGTTTTTTGCAGCGCAGCGATCAGGTGAAAAATCGGCAATTCTGCGCATACGCATGGTATGCAGCACGCATGCGCTAAGCACTTTCACACAAAACTTTGTACTTTTACACAAGGTCGAGCGATGCTTTTCAGTCGCTCAAGTGTTCGTAGTGTGATTGACAGGAAGTGGGTGTTTCTGGACGGCAACTAAGCATTTTCAGGGAGTGTGCTAAAAAACGCAGGCGTGCCAAGAAAAATGAAAGAGTGGCTGGAGAAACGGGGGAGTGGTTGGCCGAACGCAGGGCGTGTTTGTGATGTTGAACCAGGAACTAAACGGACTGAGATGATCGCAATCTAGGAGTTGGTCTGGAGCTACTCAGAAACTGCAGGAAAAAAAATTCAAGCAGTTTGCTAATCTTTCGTTCTCAATTCTGCTAAGCTAAGATACACTCCCAGAGGGCAGCGGCATAGCGTTTGCAATGCTGCTAAAAGCAGCTAGCGAGCGATCAACTCAGAATGAGGGCCATGGTCTCCAGTTTTTTTCATATAACTGGATGTTGGATCACTTTTCAGTTTATTATGTAGGAATTTTCATCCCTATTACAGCCGTGGCCAACCTGTGGCTCTTGAGCTGCATGCGGCTCTTTCTTAATTCAAATGTGGCTCCTGACATGACCACAACAGATCCGGAAACTGCTGCACTCCAGCCAGACAGGCAGTAGCACTACGGGGGCTGAGAACTGAGGGAGCCAGATACTAGAGGTGAGACACCCACTGGCAAACAGAGGACACATAAGGAGCTGCTGCAGTGGCACAAGACAAGGTGTGTGGGGAGGAAACTGTAGTGAAACTTGAGGGTCCTGGCAGGAGTGACACAGGAGAGTGCTCGCAGGAATGATTCATGGGGGAGCTGGATGGAGTGACATGAGAGTGTGCTAGCAGGAGTGACACTTGAGGGAGCTGGCTGGAGTGACATATCGGGGAATTGAAGTGTATTATGTGAATCTGGCTTTTTCAATATATTTTATGTAGATCTTTCTTCCTCAATTATTTAATGTGGAAGTGGTTTTTTAATATGTATTTTATGTTGGATCTGGCTTTTTAAATGTATTTAATACCAGGGAAGTAGCCTAGCAGGCACAAGGAAACACACCATTTTTGTATGCATGCCTTTGGCTCGATGCCGGCTCTTTGACGTACCTAATAATATTTTTTGCTCTTTGCCTCTGACTGGTTGGCCACCCCTGCCCTTTTATATACATACATACTGTTTTGTATTTAAATGACATTATTAAATACATTAGGCTAGCAGGAATACCAATAAGATGACTTCCATAATGCTAGCATGATCGAATAATCAATATTAAATGACCACTGTATAAACAAGACACCCAAAATAAATCAATAAGGAACTACATGTCTTACATTAGTGCAGCACTTATCTGAAATAAGAGAGCTGATTCCAGAGAACTTACATCTTGCCAATGTAATGCAATTTGGAACATCTCCTAATCTAGGAATAGTTGTGCCATAGACAAAAGGTATAAACTGTGTGCATACTGAAACAAACCTCTCACAGACTTCAGAGTTTTGTACTGAGTAGCAGCAATGCTAAATCCAAAGTAACAATAGTCTCAAATGAAAGTGGACAACTTACATATTGATGATCATGGGCCTAATTCTGAGTTGATCGCAGCAGCAAATTTGTTAGCAGTTGGGCAAAACCATGTGCACTGCAGGAGGGGCAGATCTAACATGTGCAGAGAGATTTAGATTTGGGTTGGGTGTATTCAAACTGAAATCTAAATTGCAGTGTAAAAATAAAGCAGCCAATATTTACCCTGCACAGAAACAAAATAACCCACCCAATTCTAACTCTCTCTGCAAATGTTATATCCCCCCCCCCTGCAGTGCACATGGTTTTTCCCAATTGCTAACAAACTTGCTGCTGCGATGAACTCAGAATTACCATATTCCCATAGTTACACAATTTCTGTAAACCTGCTACAGTTTCCTCTCTAAAAGAAATGGAAGCCAAAGAAGATATAGTATAATACCTCACATCAAATTACAATTGATGTTTTTTGTCTTTCATTTGGGATGTATTAAATTATCTTTATACAGTTAACTACTATGTACAGTAAAATTAACAATAAAAAACAGGAACAAAAACAAACAAAAAAAATAGATTTTATGTTTACCTCCTGCCCTGTATCAGTAGCATGCCTCCAGACACTAATAAAAAAGCAACATGATGAAAAGAAATGTTTGCAGCACACAGAAAAAAGATATAAAGGGCAAAGTAATATACTATTGTTGTCATAGATAGACAACATTAATAAGCTATTCAAACAGCAATTATAACTGCATTTCTTTGACACCATTTTTGTAAAGTCCATGTATAAATACATTGTTCAAGCATTTGATGACACGATATTGCAACTAAAATACAGTGTCATTCAACAAGATCATATATATATATATATATATACAAACAAATATAAAACCACAGCACTCGCCACCCCAATGTCTGCACTCACCACTCATAGGGTGGGGTGCATGTAGCCCATGCACCTGTGTCAGCTGTTCCTTAGTAATTTATCAGCCAGTGTCAGGTGACTAGTGTACTTTTAAAAGCCATAAGGTATGTGGCAGGTGCACATTAAACCTAGTGGGCATATTTGCAGTTATATTATGTGTGATACAGTTTCCAGGTTTTAATTTTTAAGACTCCGTGATAGTGTAGGACCTGCAAGAAGGTGGGGTACCTTGACGATCGGTTTGCAGGCTTCTGTGCATTGGCCAATTCACTACCTAAATGCCATCATTTATATATTGATGTTGTGAGGATAAGTGAGCTTGCTATGCTGAGTGGTGAATATTCTGTTGGTCTATCTATCTATCTATCTATCTATCTATCTATCTATACAAACAAAGAACCCAGCACTCACCAAAGTAAACTCACTTATCCTCAACAATTCAATAAATAAATGATGGGGGTTTAGTTGGTGGATTGGCCAATGCACGGAAGCCTGCATACCGATTTTCAAGGTACCCCACCTTCATGCAGGTCCTACACTATCACAGAGTCTTAAAACCTGACTACTTCACTGCTGTTACACAACTCATCTGCCTGCTAGATTTAATGTGTACCTGCCACAGACTTTATGGCTTTTAAAGGCACACTAGTCACCTATTGCCTGGCTCAAAGATGATTGCTAAGAAACAGCTGAGACAGGTTCAGGATAATAAAGTCCACACAGGGGTGCATGAGAAAGCTAGTGGCCACGGTTAATAAGAGCTAACCATAGATTTACCCCATCGTATACACACAGAGAAAAAACCACAGCACTCACCACTCCAGAAGCGGGGCACAGCTATGCACTTACCACTCACAGGGTGGGGTGCATGTAACACAGCACTCTCCACCACAAAAGCGGGGTACACAGCTGTTTCTTAGCAATCATCTTTGAGCCAGTGCAATAGGTGACTAGTGTGCCTTTAAAAGCCATAAAGTCGGTATGCAGGCTTCCGTGCATTGGCCAATCCACCAACTAAACCCCCATCATTTATTTATTGAATTGTTGAGGATAAGTGAGTTTACTTTGGTGAGTGCTGGGTTCTTTGTTTGTATTTATTAGAGCGATGTGGTCATGGGCTACATGCACCCCGCCCTGTGAATGGTAAGTACAGCTGTGTACCCCGCTTTTGTGGTGGAGAGTGCTGTGTTACATGCACCCCACCCTGTGAGTGGTAAGTGCATAGCTGTGCCCCGCTTCTGGAGTGGTGAGTGCTGTGGTTTTTTCTCTGTGTGTATCTATCTATATATATATATATATATATATATATATATATAGCATCAGAAAATGGGTTGCACTCCTCAGGAATTTCTAAATAACAAGAGGAGTGCCACCCATTTTTTGCTGCTGTACACAGTCCCTCACAGGTCATTGGGAGGGCACCCAGGTGCTATTTTTCTACTTGTGGAGTGCCGTCCATATATACTAGCCGGAGTACCCGGCGATGCCCGGGATTTTAAGAATGTCTGGTTATGAAAATAAATGTAAATATTAAACACACAGTATAAATAACATTGAAGATAGCTGAATATCCATGCTTTGCTACAGGATGAGGATGGTAAATTAGAATGATAGTTGTTCGTTAATTTACGTTGGTTGGAGATCTAGTATATAGGCATAACTTGCTTCCCTGATGCACTTTGTGTAGTGGCTGGACCATTTTTTGGTCCCCAAGGGACCCTGCTCTTCCCACTATACAATTCTAAGTCTGTGGCTTCCTTCTGCCTCTATTCCCCTCCTCACATCATGTCAGTGCCCCTGTGAAATTATCAATTTTTTTCACAGTTTATTATATAGCGCAGCACATTATATATCTCCTGATATACTCTGTGCTGCTGGGGGACCATGCTACTTCCACTATATAACTCTCAGTGTGTGGGTTTGTGCTACCTGCATTCTCCTCCTCACATCATGTCACTGACCCGGTCACATACAGCCCTGTCATCACTGACATATCATACATGTCCTGATATAATCTGTGCTGCTGGCCCACCCCTAGGGGTGCTAGTGGTGTGTTACCCCTACAGTGTTTGTTCCCACAGTGTAAGTCATTTCTGTAGCAATTTTGGTGTAAATTGCTCCAGGTATTAAAGAGTTATGCTGTCTGCTGAAAAACTCTGTGCTGCTGCCTCACCCCTAGGGGTGTTAGATGTGTCTTTCCACCACAGGAGTGTAAGTCCTACGTGTACCAAGATTGTTATAAATAGGTCCAGGCATTTGGGAGGTATGCTGTCTTCTGAAATACTCTGTGCTGCTGTCCCTCCCCTATGGGTGCTAGGTGTGTTACCCCCACAGTGTTTGTACACAGCCTGTAAGTCATATGTGTACCAAGTTTGTTATAAATAGGTCTAGGCATTCAGGAGTTATGCTGTCTCCTGAAATACTCAGTGCTGCTGTCCCACCCCTAGGGGTGCTAGGGGTGTCTAACCCCCACAGTGTGTTCCCAGCCTGTAAGTCATATGTATACCTAGTTTATTGTAAATTGCTGCAGGCATTCCAGAGTTATGCTGCCTGCTGAAATACTCTGTGCTTCTGTATCACCCCTAGGGGTGCTAGGGGTGTCTAACCCCCACAGAGTTTGTTCCCATATTGTAAGTCAGATGTGTACCAAGTTTGGTGTAAATTGCTTCATCCCTTCCACAGTTATGCTGTATGCTGACATACTCTGTGCTGCTTTCCCACTTCTAGGGGTGCTAGGGGTGTCTGACTCCAACAGTGTTTGTTTCCAGAGAGTAAGTCATATGTGTACCAAGTTTGGTATAAATTGCTGCAGGCATTCCAAAGTTATGATGTCTCCTGAAATACTCAGTGCTGCTGCCTCACCCCTAGGGTTGCTAGGGGTGTCTTCCCCCCACAGTGTTTGTTCCCAGATTGTAAGGCATATGTGTACCAAGCTTGTTGTAAATTAGTCCAGGTATTCGGGCGTTATGCTGTCTCCTGAAATACTATGTGCTGCCTTCCCACCCCTAGGGGTTCTAGGGGTGTCTAACCCCCACAGAGTTTGTTTCCAGAGTGTAAGTCATATGTGTAGCAAGTTTGCTGTAAATTGCTGCAGGTATTCTAGAGTTATGCTGTCTGCTGATATACTCTGTGCTGCCGTAGGGGTGCTAAGGATTTCTAATTTTTTTTTAGTTGCCTCCGCTGTGTTTTAATATGCTTGTATGTCAAATTTTACGATCTTCGCCTGTATAGGACAAATTTTCACTTTTATATAGTAGAATATATATTATAATTCATCCAAGCTCCGGGAACTCCCAGTAAAGTTAGAATAGCTGAGCTGATGCCCTCACACAAATGAATCAATAAAACACTGTAGGTGCGGCACTCAAGCTATATACTCACAAAAAAAGCTCAAAGAGCAACCTGCTTTTTCAACATTTCAATTTATCTGTTCAAATTGTCATCAGGAAAAATAACAAACAAATAACAACACATACCTTATATACCTCTGCAACCAAAGAACAAACAAGTGTCTATCGGGAATAGCGCCCACAGCACCACCTGTGACCATTGCTGACATCATTACCAACTGACCAAGGATGGTTGGGTGGCGTCTGCCATGCCCCATCACCATGGATACAAGACAAAATAGAAATACAATACAATATCAAATGCAACTGTACAAAATAGATTACAAATCACAAAATATGTATCAAAAACACACATCGAACATAAAAAATACATTGTTATCTAGATGATCGCAAGAGAGAAATGTCACAATAATACGAGTATAGCAAAGTACAAATACAGCTTACATATCCATTAATAACAAATACATAATCAGAATAATTCAATGAAAATAGATGCAGCAGTAACATCCAATGTGGCAGACACATGTACACATAACATCAACCAAAGTTATATAACCTGCAATTACAATATATCGCAATATATGATTCATCAAAAATATACAAAATACACAAAAAAGAACAAAGAAAACTGCTACTAATTGACTTAATAGTATCCAAACATTAACGTAGACTAGAGCATGAAACATTGTCATTTAGGCCTTTAGGGGAAATAGTGCCCAAACGAAATATCCAGCGAGCATCACATCTCAATAATTGTAAGCCTCTGTTACCTCCACGCATGTTAGGAACAATAGTATCAATCATCCTGTAGTGTAAAGGCCAGTACTCACTGGCAGATGTGGGGAGAGATGTGTGCTGAGCGAACCGCTCAGCACACATCTCTCCCCTCGCTCAGCACAGCGCGATGTGTGCTGAGCGTGTGGGGGGACCGGGGGGGTGCTCATTTCACCCAGCGATAGCGATGCGCGGGGCTGCGCATTGCTATCGCTGTGAGGGGTACACATGGAGAGATCACTGCTTAAAATCTAAGCAATCTAGTCAGATTGCTTAGATTTTAAGCAGCGATCGCTCCGTGAGTACCCCCTTAAGACAGTAAGCGGATGATGTAGTTCACAGAAGAGTCACGCTACAGGCTGATCACTTGTACCTATGATCGCTTGTACCGCTACAGGCTGATCGCTTGTTCATATATAGGTGTCCTTTAAAGAATCCTTTTGAAAGCTTTGCACATTTGTTTGCTGTACAAGCACTTTTGACCCATTGTGAATCTTACTGTGGAGGTTTCCATTGCCAAATTTTTTTCCTGTTGTACTATTATGATTAATTTTTCTAGATACATTTTTGCAAGTTCCACCAAAGCTATTTGGATGTAAAGCTTTTTAGCATATTCAGGTGCTTTCAAGGACACCTATATATGCACAATACCGAGTAACAGATGAGCTGCACCAAAGCTATTGGGATTAAAAACCTTAATTGTTTTTTTAAAGACATATTAAGGTTGCTGCATGACCATTGGTATATTCAATTTCAACTTCAGTTTTGGTCCTGCCTGTATTACAGGTTGAGTATCCCTTATCCAAAATGCTTGGGACCAGAGGTATTTTGGATATCGGATTTTTCCGTATTTTGGAATAATTGCATACCATAATGAGATATCATGGTGATGGGACCTAACTCTAAGCATATAATGCATTTATGTTACATATACACCTTATACACACAGCCTGAAGGTCATTTTAGCCAATATTTTTTATAACTTTGTGCATTAAACAAAGTGTGTGTACATTCACACAATTCATTTATGTTTCATATACACCTTATACACACAGCCTTAAGGTCATTTAATACAATATTATTAATAACTTTGTGTATTAAACAAAGTTTGTGTACATTGAGCCATCAGAAAACAAAGGTTTCACTATTTCACACTCACTCAAAAAAGTCCGTATTTCAGAATATTCCGTATTTCGGAATATTTGGATATGGGATACTCAACCTGTATTGAATTACCCCTGATGAAGTCGATAAGATGAAACGCATAGGGTTTGTCAGCCACGAGTTATTAGTCCAGTTTGTGAAGATTCTCCCTTTTGAACTCACACCTTGATAAATTGAGGGAGGATCTAACTTGTCATCATCATATTATGGACATTTCTTACTGATACACAAATGTTATCTTTGTACAACTTGTTAATGTATATGTTTAAAACCTGCGTAAATAAACCAATAATTGGTACTAACTGGCCTTGGGCTTCTTGTTTTGGGTGATTCTCTGGTGAGGGGATATCTGTTTCAGGACCCTGGGAAACATTATCTTTAAGAATTCTCCAATTTACAGTCTATACCTATTGCGTCCATCTTGGAAGAATTTATGAATAAACATTCAACGAATATAGCGCACTTGGGAATTGTATTTATTTTATATATATATATATATATATATATATATATACAATCCTCTGTGCAGTCCGGCACTCACCTCCCCCAACAGGCTACTGGCTCTGGTGCCCTCCTTAGAGGTGTTTAATGCCTCAGTATATGCAGAGAAGAAAGGCGGCACTCAGAGACTTGAAAACCTTCAGGGTGCGTCCCCCGAAATGTTGAAGTGATTAAACACTTGATGGTTTCCTTCACCTTTATTTTCAAGTCTCCGAGTGCCGCCTTTCTTCTCAGCATATATATATATATATATATATATATATATACACAGAATTATTCACACTCTCTGCTTAAAAGTTTAAATTTTGCTGATCTGTGGATATCCCTAAAACTGCAGGAAGATGAGAGAGGAGGCATCTACAGCCCTGCCTTGGTACTACAATGAGACATTGCAGAGTTGGGGGCAGGGTGGCCACACCACAGGCAGTAAGCTGCACAGAAAGGGAGCTAATAGAGGCATGCATCTGAGTGTGGGGATGGCCCTTCTGCACTGATGAACACTTGGATATGTCACATGTCCAGGAAGTGCACTGTAGTCTGAGCTCAGTCAGCAGCAGCAAGAAAATACATAGGGATACAGGTAGGAGACTCAATCAACACTGTAGATTAGTGTAGTTAGAGGAGAGTTACAGTGACTAGGATGCTAGATAGGCTTCTAGCATTCATACCCATCCCCAAGTGTGCCTCCCCTGCCATTTACCTCTCCACACATCATTGTTATATATATATATATATATACACACATATACATATATATATATAATAAATACACTTCTTAATCCATCACTCTTGCTCCACATGCATAGAAATGCACTTGTGCACTCTTCAAATGTATACATACAGCCAAGTTGAATAGGGGGCCCTCCAGGTACTTGTATATTAAACAAACACACTGCTCACCACCGCTATCAACATTTCAGCTTTTACTCTTTTGTCGGGATCATGATGAATGAGTAAAATTTAAATCACTGATACAGACCTGCGGTGGAGAGCAGTGTGTTTATCTAATAAACAGTATAAGTCCCTGGAGTACCACCTACTCCACTTGGCTGTGTACATATATATATATCTATATATATATATATATATATATATATATATAAAATAATTTCCACATTTATATTTTTAAATACTTTTGTCAATTTACTTATTTTTGAATTAGTTATTCATGTTGACAAAGTCAGTCTTAAAATGTGGTGCAGGCAAATTACCTTGCAAACTTTAGACTCTCCCTTTTTTTTAAGTGAGGGTTTTAAAATTATTAAAATTACAGGTGTACTGTACATATAGTAAATGTGCAGTCTTCTTATTGACTCACAGTCATGGTGGTGTCTGTTTTATAGCTGAAGATATGGAGACAGGAAAGTGACAGATGAATATATAACCTGTCACTTTTTTATCTCTCCTGCTCTTTTTAATCGTCAGTCACATCCTTATCCAGAGCTGAATTTGACCATTTTATTTCATCATTCTACATGTGAAAAGGAAATACCTCAAAAGCTCCATATTACAAATGGTCCTTTGCTGCTTAGAACAAGCCATGAATTTGAACATTTTTTACATTGCTATAAAGTCAGTGTTTTCTTTTGCAGAACCATTCATCTGTAATGGGAAACATTGTTTACACTCCCTAGATATGTTTAATTTTCCATGTCATGAACCTTTCTATTCTGTGTTTCTGCAGATTGTAGGAGTGTTGCTTAATTTACAGTAAGTGTTTTTGTATGCAGATTTATTTTTTAAAATACCCAAAATGTTCAGTACAATAACATGGCATTATATATCCCGTAATGACTATCAAGACCAGCTAAAAAGAATACGTGGCCTAAGGTGACTATGAGATGTCTTGCCTAAATTTCTACAGATAATATTTAATTCTGGCTGTTCTACTCATTCTTCGTATGGGAGTTTCTGATTTTCATGGTTATAAATATACATGAGTGTTAAAATTTTTGTAAATGTACTGTATAGAGATGTAAATTTGAGACATGTTAATGTTAGTAAATATTAATCCATGGTTCTTGGTATTTCTCAAGGAGCACCCGTAGCAGATACGGTAAAAAGTGACATGACCATTTTTGTAGTTTATTAAATTCCACACACTGGAGATACAATCCAAATTTTGATCTGATTGTCCGTTTGGGCATTTTTGTTCATTATGTCATTATGTTAACCCCCCTGTTCTTCCCCATAAGGGTGGTTTATTCATATTCTAATTACGTAATTTTCCTATTTCCCACCTGAATAATACCTACTTTCAATTTCAGCTTCCTATCATATCGGGAAGTAAGAGAATTATTGATGAGTCAGTCAGTGAGTGTGATAAGGTAAAAAGTGACAGGACCATTTTTGTAGTTAATGAAATTCTACACACTGGAGGTGCAATCCAAATTTTGATTGGATTGTCCATTCAGACGTTATCATTCGCTCAACACAAGCCTCTTATCGGTAATGATGTCATTATGTCAACCCCCTTTTCATACTATAGGATATATTATTTGAACTCTGTGTAGTGTGTTGTATAGTAAAGCAATATGTCCTTGATATTCATGGTGCATTTAAAAGGACATGTTTTAAAAGGATGTGCTTTAATCAGCATAAATATGATTTCCACCATATATATATATATATTTATATATATATCCCAATGTCCAGAAAATAGCTGGATATACAACATCCCATTTAGGGTTTCATGCTGATGGAATTCATGTCTAAAGTGCAAATGAAAAATTCACCCTGAAATGTTTTTTGCTGCCAGAGCTGGCCATACTTTAAGATGCGTGCAAGTCTGAAAGTGTAGCATACTGTTTGACCCTGGCTTTTTCATGGAGAAATCAGTAGTACAGTATGTTGAATTGCCTTGCGGGCTTCTCATGTATTGGAAATTCAATGAAAACTGAGACACCACAGAAAAAATCTTAAGATTATCCTGCTGTGTCCCACTAATTGAATAGTTCAAAACAGTGAGACATTTTTCCATTACTGATAAACGCTTAAATATAGTCCATAATTTACACATAATAAGAAAGGATTCCCTTTCTTGCCAACTCATAGAATTCTTAGTGGTCAATTTAGTTAGGAGTGAGTTGGGTCCAGTAAGCTATTTTCACTGCAAATTTGCACAGTGATTTGCATTTGCAATTCAATTACAAACTCGAACTGCATTTTCTCTGCAAATACATATTTTGTTGTGTGCACCCACTGAGTAGGTGAAAGAGTAGGGAAATCTTTATTATATCTTTAAGATAAAACCAATGTCAAGACACAGTGTATAACCTTTGGTATGCCCCTACCAATGAATGATCATGCACTGGAGTTTAAACAGTATCATTTATCCAATAAAGACATGTCAGTTTTCAGATTATTTTCTGTGAAAAGCTCAATAATGGGTTACATGATGTGGGACAAGTATATTGAGGTGCTGTATTGATGGGAAATAGATTTGTGAACTTGCACATGGGATGTAAAAGTGCTTTTTTAAACTTTTTACAAACTTGTATAACAACACTGATAAAATATTTTTCTGACATGTTTCTGTAAAGTTTCATTTGCTGAAAAAAACAGTTGCATGGAGGGTACATACTGCCTGCATTTGCATGTAGCTCATAAATGGTGGACAGCTTTATTTTTACACAGCTATTTAGATTTGAGTTCGGACATGCCCCTCTCACATCTAATTATTGATACCAATTTAAATCTCCCCCAACCACAGTGGTTTTACCAGGGTAAAAGTTACTTTCTTTTGCTTTGCTCCTTACTCAGAATCAGCCCAACAGTGTCTGTAATCACCAACTGTCCAAAGCCTGGAGATAACATCATGCCTATTATCAACAACTGCTTGGAATCATATACCAGTGTTGTACCCATGGGCTGATCCAGAAGAAAATTACAGGGGGTCACGATAAGGGAAAGGGGAAGGTTAGCAGTACTAAGCATATTTGAATGCACTGTATCTATGAGCACTCCCAAAAAAGGAGTGTGGTCTCACTACAAAGGGCAAGGCCTCGCAGTATATGCCATCCATAGCACACTACCCCCCGCTCCTTCCATGTCCACAGCACACCATCCATATCTACCTTCTGTTTCATGTTATTATAAGTCAATTTCACTGAATAATATATCTGCACTTTATAAATAATAATAACAACAATAATAATAATAATAATAATAATAATAAAAAAAAAAATTCTGAATCCTCCTGTGAAAGAGCATAACCTTTATTTGTTTCAAAAGTGTTTATCTATCTCCATAGTATTTATATTGCTGCAACATTTACAGTGAGATATTCTTAAAAGGTGTGTTGCGCAAAAGTGGCATGTAAAATAGCATAATATGTTTGGCCAGCACATTATAAACCCAAATATTAAAATCACACATTTACCAGCATGTATCCTTTAAACAGACACTACCAGACATGCACCAGTGACAAGGGTGCATTTTTAGTCATCATGGAAACTGTTTTTTGTACAGCCCTTCTACATGTGTGTACCAGAAAGATGTAAGGGTGTTGCGTTTATGGTGGTTCTCCATTTAGATGGGATGCGTTGTTATGGGGTGAATTTTGTATATAATTGGTGTGGTGCTTTTATTGTCTTTTTGTTCTCCAGAAGCTTCTTTTTACTTTTTGTCCTGGTATGCAGTGTATGCACATGGAAATCCAATACATTGCATGCCATTTGTTTGTTTATTGAGCCTCTCAAATTACAGACAATATTGTAAAAGATGTGGGAGTTTTAAAAGACAATTATAACAATAGTAATAATAATAATAATAATAATAATAATAATTATTATTATTATTATTATTATTGTAACTTGACAATGCACATGTAAATTTGGGATGCATTCAGCATACAAACATTTGGAATGTCAGCAGTTTGATCCCGAATGTAAGTATGCCAGGGCTAATTAGTTGTGGTGTGTGTGTGTGTGTGTGTGTGTGTGTGTGTGTGTGTGTGTGTGTTTGTGGGGGGGGGTAGGTTTAGGCAGTATAAGGGAGGTTGGGGTTAAATTGTGGGGGGGAGGGTTAGGCACCAAAAAGGGAGGGTAAGGCTTAGGCACTAAAGCGTTATGCTTAGGGTTACGCTGCAGTGGGGCTTAGGGGTAAGCTGCAGGCAGAGCCGGCCCTAACCAATATGAGGCCCTAGGCAAGATTTTGACTGGTGCCCCCTAGCACTGCCACTAGTTCCGCCTCTGACCCTGCACCCCTTTCCCAGACCATCACCCCTCACCCATAGCAATCCTAATTTTGGTGCTCCTACCTCCTATATTTTAAGTAGAAACAATGCACACATTCGGCGCATAGCTCAAAAAGGGGTGTGTTCTTGCTAGGAAGGGGCATGGCCACACAATAGTACCCCCAATTCAAATTATGCCATACAGTAGTGCAACTTTATTCAGATTTTATCATGCGATAATGTCCCTTATTCACATTACATCACACAGTAGTACCACTTTACCTTATATACGTTATTCCTCACAGTAGTGCCCCTTATTCACATTACATCACACTGCATTGCTCCTTATTCACATTACACCACACCATATTGCTCTTTATTCATATTAGGCCACACAGTAGATCACCTTGTACACATAATGACGCACATTAGTAATGCATTTATACACATAATACCACACAGTAATGCCCCTTACACATATAACACACATTATTAATGCCCTTATAAACATAATACCCTTTACACATTATGCCAACCTTTATTAATGCGCTTATGCAAATAATGTCTCTTATACATATGCCGCACATTACTAATGCCCTTATACACATAATGACACACATAGTGCCCCTTACACATATGCCGCACATTGTTAATGCATTTATACATATGACACACATATTGCCCCTTACACATATGCCAAACACTACTGCACAACCAACCCACCCGCACACAGCACTCACACGGTCACTAATACTGTGACCTCTGCCTCTGCTTGGATACAGATATGTCCTCATACATCTTGCCTCAATACGCCATGCAGCAGAAAATGACTGGCAGCTCTGCAAACGTCTGGTGCCTTTTTTGACAAAAATGCATCTTATTTGCATTCCTATATAGCTAGGATGCACAAGCAGCTTCTGCTGATTAAAATGATATGCGGCATGCCTATAATCTGTGTGTGACTGTGGCTGTATCTACACACAAAATGCTATGTTACAGTGATTTCCAGGAATACACTGTAATGTCGCATTTCATATGCAGATACAGCCGCAGTCACACACAGAATATAGGCATGCTGCATATCATTTTAATCAGCAGAAGTTGCTTGTGCCCCTAGGCATTTGTCTAGTTTACCTATGCCTAGGGCCGGCTCTGGCTGTGGGTAGGCAGGGTTAGTGTTAGGGGGTAGGGAAAGAGGGTTAGAATCCTTACCTAGCAGGAATTTGTGTGTCTTCTGACTGGCGGCATTCCAAGTGCCGGCATATCATACCACCCTGTAAATTTATGTGCAATAAAGGATTAATTAATCATATTTTTAATGCATCAGAGTATGCATGCTATTAGCTGAATTCCATTAAACATTGCTCTATTATTTCATTTTATTTTATTGTTTTACTTTAGGCTCCCAAAACACTTTGATACTGTAAGTATTTGATCTTTTTATTTTAAGCCAAAATGATTCTTACTTATAGCTCACAGCCATGGTTAATATATGTTTATTATTTTTATTTTCCCTTTCTTATAATGTAGCTTGCTTCTTTCCTCTTCTTTTTCTTCTTATTTATTTTGATATTGGGCACCTGGAGTTTTACTACTCAGCTTCAGGCATAATAGTGATTTGTGAGTATTTCTACTGAATTTACCAGCGAATGTTTTTTCTGGTGTCTGTAGTTTATAAAATAATGTTCCATTACTTGTACATTCCTAAATAAGATTGAGAGAGGAACATTTCACAGCTTTAAACTTAACAGGAGATCCCAGTCCCCGTATGCTGTTTATGGCTATATGTAGACGCAATGGAATAGTATATCATGTAAGGTTTTATTACTGCCAATATGACTCAGAAACATTACAGATTATCTCTCAGCACGTAAGAACTTTGTTAAGTTTGTTATCAATCTTCTACTGTATTTGCAGTGTTGTGCAACCTGTGTTTATTGGCTTCCAGCGCCTGGAACATGGAACTCTTTTGGTCTTAATTATGAACATAGTACTGTATGCATACTGTAGATAAAGTTCATAGAAACCAATCAGACATTTTGTTACTTTTTCTAAATTGCAGTTTGACTATGGTTGCTATTGGTTGCAGTACATTTATACACACTTCACCATATAGTTAAATAAGCATTACTTGTCTGCAAATCATAATTGTTTTACTTTAACTCTTAAAAAGGGGATGCGGTTATGCAGTCACAATACCAATGCTGGGATCCCAAACACTGACTAGGCAACCAGTCAACATGCCGACCAACAGGGACTATTCCCACTCGCCACCCCGCTGACCATCTAGAAACCAGGTTCCAGGCATCGGTATGGTGAGCGGCAGTCCCCTGATCGCAGATCATAAGAACCCAACCCTTAAAAAAGACTATACAATATTATATATATAATGTATAATAGCTTCACTTTATGTAATTTGAATTGTTTAGTAAAAAAAATTACATATTGCTCTTTATAAAATAACAATTTGTGTATATGTATATATTTGTCATTATTTAGATCAACCATGAATAAAGTTGAGCTCTCATAAAATACATAGAAGGTAATTTATTTACCACCGAAAAATTTCTGGCTGAAGAAAAATAGGGGCTTTTACCGTGATTTTTGCCCGATGAACATTATCGGGTAATTCCATTGTAGCCTGTTTTTTTTTCTGGTGAAAACACATACAATATGATACAGGATATGTTCCTGAACTCATGTTTCCATTGCCATGTTCACTAAAAGACTGGGATTTTTTTTTCTCCTGCCTCGGTCATGTGAAAAAAATCCTTGATGACTGCTGGCTTTCGGGACTAATTGGATAGCCCCCAGGGGATCAATTAGCTATGATAATTCACCGTGGCTAATTGAATATCCCCCTTAGTCTACAGAGCTAGTGAAATAGTGCCTACAAATAAAAAATAACATATTTGTATATCTGTAACATGCAATAAGAACAATGGCATACAAATATTTGTTTTGTTTTTTAAATCCATATTTCTCGTTAAAAAGTCTACATAGTTTACAATGTTATAAAAGCACTTTGTTTGCATTTTAATAAGACATAGAAAATTTGAATAGCATATGTTTTATTTTTTCTTTAAATAAAATGTTAAATGTAAAGCGACTTTTCTCATTTATTTAGATTTTTATCTGTAATTTATTTCCAACATGCAATGGTACAGAGACCAATAAAATTGTAAACACCAAATTGGATACTTAAATATAAACCAAGTCATTTACATTTTATTGACAATTGAAAATGATTTTGTTGTGATTTGCATGGGTAGGTAAATGAACAAGGGAATGAAGTATAAATAAAAAAATCTGGCAGGCAGGTCTCAATGTTTTGATGTTCTTCCATTAAATTCAACACTTTTCGATGTTTACTACCTTGGAGAGCTTTCAAATTTCAGAGCATGCAATGGAAACAGTTTATTTTACACACCTTTTTACAGCTCTGATAACCCTTTTATTAATCAATGTACACTGAATTTAAAATCATTACTATCTTCCAAGCATGTAATGCAATCCTGTAATACAATATTTATGTTAATGTAAAAATTACTGTACATTTTTAAATGAAGCTATTTTTACAGAAAATAAGCCATATTGCTCTTGAGGTTATTTCTTTATATTACATTCAATGGGGATTCTGTGTTCCCCTGGCAAACATTTATGCTTTAACAGTGCTTCAGCTGTCAAATCACTGAATACAGCACTTTCACAGCTATAGCTTGTGCGCAATGACTTTACAAATAGCATAGGAGCATAACACACTGTATCAGTTGCAGGTGATACCAACATCCATCAGTGGTGACCAGCATTCATAATTTTTTTTTACTGTAACAGTCATTGAAATGATCATCTTTATAACCAGTTTCCTAAAGCGAAAACTTTTTTGCTGGTCAATTGTCTCAGTCCTTATTTGACGCTGCTCACTCATGGAGATCACTAGTTAATGTACCACAGTTCTGGTTATGTACATTAGGTAACTGTCAGTTTAATGCAGGGGTATAGGGAACCAGGTCAGGCCCCAGTAAGAAAATATGAATCATCTGTATAGAAGCACATGCTGATTAATAGGTATGTTAGCAAATACAACATTTTCTACATTGAGCCCTTCTAGGTTTCTTAGAGGAGCATATTCTCCTTTTGGAATTAATGTGTTTTCCCATGCATTTACTGGGAACTTCAGGAACAATTTGGTTTCCATTACTAATTCTGCTACTATGGACTTACTGAAATATTTTTAAATATCTTTTTATTGTCGTGGTCAACTTAAACATACAGTAAAAATACATGACAATAATGCAAATAGTATCCAAAGGGTACTGGTACATACTGTAGTCATCATGGGATGTGCAAGCCACCTTTGTGTATTTCCAGGAGGAAACTGGGTCAACACAGTATGCAATAACTGTCAGGTACATGAGCAATAATTAAAATACACAAATGCACATAATCTAATGAGGAAGAATATCAGATGAACAGGAAGAATAAATAAGAGAAAAAAAGGGTGGGTATGGGGAATCCCTTCCAGTTCATATGGCTAAACATCACATAGAGGGTGGCCACAGTGTACGTTCCAGTATTACTGAAACCTTTTAAGACTCTAGTCAGTGTTCTAGTAGTTGCATTTCTGGAGGATAGGATGAGACTAAGTCAGAAACACAATGAACAAGACCCTCATGGGCATGTCTACTGTCATCAAGATGGCTATTATAATGAGAGGAACATGCCCATAGCATGTGGTGTGAAGGATTGAGCAGTAAGTTATTTGTGAGCTAGAACATGTACAGTATGGCTAGGTAAGCTATGACAAGATATCAAAGTGACTCTACAAAGGAAGGAAGGAAGGAAAGCACCATCATGAAGAAAAAAAATTTTCTCTGGACATCTGGACAATGTTTTACAAGCGTATTAACACATAAGTACATGATTTTGGAACACCTGTGTATCTGGCATTATATCACAGCTGTGTCTTGTATCCTTTTTTGCCAGTTGTTGCTATCTGCATTTAATCTTTTGTATAATAAAGACTTCACAATTCTGCCCTGTCTTCTTTTATTCTCCTTCTTTTAAAGTGCTGTGTAAAAATTGTGCAATATAAATAATTGTTACTGATTATAGGATATGGATTCAATACAAAAAATAATAGGCTAGAAAAAATATTTGGGGTAATATTTGGTAAATCTAATAGAGGGAGAAACACTCATGTTAAAGATAAACTCCAATCAAATTGTAACATTTAGTATTGAGTGAACTTCAAAAAGTTATAATAAAATAGTCTGCTCTGCTTACCTGAAATTGTCATGGTCTGTGGTCCTTTGCCTCTGTGCATCTCTACTGTAAATTCTCCATTAAATTTGTAGTTTGAGTTTTTGCTGTTGTTTGTTAGTGTCAAAAGACATCATTTTTAGGTATTCAAGTAAACTTTTATTGCTGTTAGTTTAAATACCTGCAATGTGTACCAGAACAAATATTAAAATACCTTCTTTTAAATAAAATATTAAGAAAACTTGTGTTACATATTCATTAGGAGATGCACAATGTTTCCTCAACATATTAGTATTCATTATAATAAAAAACATGTTTTGCAACATTATGTAACAAAACTCTCTATTAAATTGTCATGTCCATCAACAATAAATATGACCTATAAAATGCATTGTTTCTTGGGAGGAAAATCCCTACCAAATTATTCCCTGCTATTTGTTTTCAAATAGCTTATCCTAGACATATACAACATTTTTGGAGGATGCTCATCTTGGGTAGAACCCAATATTAATGAGGGAGCTTTAACATTGGTAAATAAATATTTCCCTTTATTGATGGAAATTATGTTCTGCTTCGGTAGAACAATTTAGTGATATTTTCAGTCTTGAAAAAAATATTACCTTATTCTGGCACAACTGATTTTTATTTCTGTACAGTACTATACTATTCACATTTATTTAATTATTTATAAAGGGCACAGTAGGTTAATCTGGTTTGAATATTTAAGAGCAAAATTGTTACTCTCATATGAAATACAGTAAGTGCATAATAAATAAATGTTTGCAGCTAATGCACCATTATGCCACATCATAAATTATAATACAATGAATTCATGATTAAAATGATAAAAGCAATGCTTAAATAGACTTTCTTAGGAAAAAGATGAATAGAGACAAACACTATTACAGTAGCTTAATTTCATATATCCTCTAAAATTTGTCAATTGTATTTCAGTAGACTGTATGTATCTTCAGGGTATTAAATGACTGAAATTAGATTTGTGAGCACAGCCTGAATTAAAGACAATGACTCAGAAAAAAAGGGAAATTATTATCTTGTTTTATCATAGTCTTTAGAAAAAAAAATACTATACCATTGTTATTGCCACATTAACTTATTTTAAATAACAACATCCTAATTGCAGAGTCAGACATAAAAATAAATGTGAACCCAGTCACTTTTTGGAAACACTCTTATATGTGATGTATGATGAGTTATAATTGCTAAAACATGAGTGGAAAGGGAGCAATACATTAGGTGATAAATGATAGGTGACCCTATAAAGATTTGAAGATGTAACATGACTTATATGTTTTGAGTAAATAAATTACATATTATGAGTTAGAAAAGTAAGTGATTTGGGCTGAAAGTTTTTATCTAATTTTTATTCAGGTATTCCCACCATGTGAAATGCATGTTAAAAAATGTATTATGTTGGAACCAAATGTTTAATATAACCTCATAGGAGAAAAATATATTTATTGTGGGCAATGCATTTCATACAATGGGAAAAATAGATGCTGCTTCATCATCATGTTTAAGAATGGAACTCCTAGATGTTTTATTCTTAAACTACAGTATTGTGAACTCCTTTTAGAAAAATTAGATGAAAATTATGTCTCATGTTTTGTTCATAACTGTTCTCTGATTGGCGGAAGTCTACACCACGTTGAATGAGCTGCTCTATTAGTAACACGTTTGCTACTTAAAATAAAAAATAATAAAAATTGAACTCCAGAGTGGTTTCATTACATTGTATTGTACCTTGAAGAAATTTTCTAATCTCATTTATTGCTCTCCCCTTCTCACTTAACAATAATACCTCATAACTCATTCTTCAGAATTTGCCAGCCATTGCTAATCAGTCATCATATAGACCTTATTCAGCTACTCATTTGTCTTCTTTTCTGAATCATAACATCCCCCTTATTAGGGCCTACTCATTTTTCATGAATATTCACTCTTTGTTCATCACATGTCACTTATACTCTCATAATTATTGATTCTAGTGAATTATGTTGCCCTAAAATAAAGTCTTTACACCGGTGAATTCAGTTAATTGAGGGAAAAAAACCTAAACCTTGTTTGCTTTAAGGGTCATTTGGTCTTTATTGACAGAATTCAGAATACTCATACTGTGACGTCAAATTCCTCTTTTTAATCACCATGATAACCTGCATATACTGCTCTAGCTGGAAGGCAAAAAGTTGAGCTCTAAACAGTAAGAAACTCTGAACAAGTATATAAATCCCCAAGAAATGAATTCCTAAATTTTAGGTCCACCAAATAATTTTACATCCTTGTCATGATTCAGACAGATCACTGTCAAGCTAATAACATCTATCTAACAAGTATCTTTTTATTACATTATTTAGCAGTGCTCCTAATGGAATAGTACAGAACAAAAGTGAAATTTTTACCAAAAAACACATATTTACTGTTTTCATTCTTATTTACAGGACTTACCGAATAAGTGGTATCTGGTTAACAGATCTCTAACCTTTTATTTATA
The DNA here is from genome assembly GCF_028390025.1 of Pseudophryne corroboree. Classification (NCBI taxonomy): domain Eukaryota; kingdom Metazoa; phylum Chordata; class Amphibia; order Anura; family Myobatrachidae; genus Pseudophryne; species Pseudophryne corroboree. The sequence goes on from NC_086449.1 coordinate 461,037,740, forward strand.
TATATTTGTCACAATTAGAAAGTACCCCACTGCTATTTTGACCAAAATTAAGTTAGAAAATGCAGTTGTTATTGACATCAGATATATCTAAAAGGTTACGTAATATATAATGTTGGCATATTTGATTAATTATTTGATTTAATTAACATAATGAAATACACATATATTCATTTTTGCAGGATTAGAACGGATTGGAAGGGATTCAAGTTATGAACAAGAAGGCAAGGTTCAATTTGTGATTGATGCAGTGTATTCTATGGCTCATGCTCTCCATAAAATGCACAAAGATTTCTGTCCTGGCTATGTGGGACTTTGCCCAAGAATGAAGCCTATCGATGGTAAAGATCTTCTCAGTTATATTCGGGCTGTGAATTTTAATGGTAAGTTGATGAAATGGACATAAGCAGTCCCCCCCCCACACACACACACTCAAAAAACTATTAAAATAGATATATCTTTATTTATTATAATAGTAATATCATTATTTATTATTACTTTGCACAGTGGGATAATGGAGCTATAAGTGTAGGTTTTAGGTTGCTTTGTGTGTCACGTGCAGTTGTCTGGGCAAGAGACCAATTAAACAACAAAAGAATTAACAGAAATTCAAAGTTATGACTTATGTACATATTTCAGTTGCTGTGTAATCTATATCTACTGTATATGTATCTGATGAAGGACAGTTCTATCCATTAATATAGAATGTTAAACTATTAAAGTAATGTAGAAAACAGGTTAAATTAAAACACTGCTCTCAGTTGTGTTAAAAGGTTGATCAATTCCTGTATGAATAATAATTTGGTTTACTGTAGTCCATTGTGTCTTATGTAGACTATGGGGTTATTGAAATAGCTGCTGTAAATTTTCACGTATGAAAAAAGGGGGATGTTTTGTGAGTTTTTCACCTATTTTTTGGGGGGGGGAGATTCAATTATTCCCCATTTTTGTGTCTGAAAAACTACCCTTTTAGGACAAAAACACTTCAGATCCATGATAAGGTCCCGAAAAATGTGTTTTTGTGGTAGAGATTGCAAAAATGGGGCATTTTATCAGAGATTTTCTTCCACCTTCTTTAAGCAGGTGAAAAAAATGCCCAATGAATACTGGCATCAGGGCTAATTGGACAGCCCTGGGCAGGCTAATTAGCAGTGGTAAATTACCACGGCAAACTGAATATCCCTCTGTACTACATAACATGTTTACTTTGGCTATTAATATGTTAGTATGATAGGTTATGTAGTACTCTTTGTGTTTTCACCATTTATACAAACTACTGAATTGTTTTCTGAAAACAAAGTATAAGGTTATTTGTTTTAACGCACTATTCAGTAATGATATATTAAACATTATTAACCTAATTGGACTTTCAATTAATTTTTACAGTAAAGTGAAATGTGGATTTAGATTATCACAATTTATCTATAAAAATATTGTTAAATGTCTTCTGTCATAGTATATGTCAATGTTTCTAAATCAAGGAAAAATGAGCAGCACTGTTTATCACAATACACTTCATTGACCGCAGCTGGCAGCCTTGTTGAAAATGCACAAGGTCATTCTGAATTTAGCTTCCAAGGAGAAACTGAGTTTAGCTTCAGGTGAAATTACCAATTGGTTGCTATAGATATACTCCAGGTAGCTGGTTTGGCAGTCTGATTATTTAAGTTAATAAGCATTTGAAAAATCTTATTTATTTTAACTTAAATTACAGATTTGATGAAATGGGGTAAAAATAATATGATGCAAAATTTAATTGTGTTTTGAGAGAAATCTGTCAACACTGTAGTCCTTTCCACTGCTTAGCAATACTCGATAGGTAGTAAAATATAACTTTTTGCAGAATATGAGAAACTGCAGGTGAGAAAACTCAGAGGAAAACTGGACAAAAAAGTCAATTAACTCAAAACTGTGTAAAAATGGGATAATTACAGTACTGTATATAGGCAAAGGGACTTTTTCTGGAACCAGTGACCTACTATATCTTGTTTTCACCTATCTGAATACCTATTAAAGGATTAATAGAGGAATACGTGTGTGTGTGTGTGTGTGTGTGTGTGTGTGTGTGTGTGTGTGTGTGTGTGTGTATACTGTACCCAAATTTTTTTTAACATTACATGGAGAATTCTATATTATATAGAGGATTTTGATTCGTAACATGGGTTTAAGTATATGTGATCATGATGTATGCCTAAAGTATGCCTGCTGTACTGTATGTATATGCTATTAATGCTGACCTGAATGCATCTTAGGAAATGAAAATGTGGATACTACAAACAGATTGAAAAATATGAAGCAGTGTTTATATGAGTTTATGATATAAATATGAATGAAAATGTTAAAAATTAGGGAGCTGTGAACTTTACCTTGTCTCAAAAAGGGTAATTTGCTGGACAGGAGATTCACTGAAGATGGAAAGTTTCTTTTTTACTTGACTTTTATCATGGTATTGTTACTGCAGTGTTTAAGGTGATGATGATTACATTGTCCATATAGCTCTGCAGGCAAATATTCTACTGTGATCTGTCAAGTGCCACTTAACTTACAGAGCTGCCAGTATGCAGATGTTTCATACAAATACAAATTTGGGATTTATATTCAGGGAATAACTAGTGTACTCACTGTAGATGAAAAGAAGCCTACTGTATATAATTCAAGGAAAGCAAATGTAACAATAAACATGCCAACAAATTTAGATATGGAGAATGAATTTAACTTTGTTTGCTGCAGTATGAAGCCTAATTATTATACTCATAAATCAGTCTGTTAATAAGAACATTAGTAACTCAGTCAGTACTGACAGGTAATTAATAACCATAACTATCACAGCACTATCACAGTAAGTAATATGATAGCATGATATTTTATAATGATGCAAATTGTATATAAAATGCAAACTCTGAAAAGTATTGTGATTGTATTCTCAATTTTTTACTTTGACATTTATAATTTATTCCTGCGGTATCATTTATCAACATATGTTAGAAAGTGATATTATTTTTCAACAACTGCAGCAACATGCTTCTGAAATAAAACTATATTGAGAAAAGAATAACAGTTCTTATGTTTGCATGACCATAAAATACAGAAATAAACAATAACACATTCCAAATTCTATATATTGTATTACCATAAGAAAAAAAGGAATGTGTTTTGTGTATAAAATAAGTTTGTATGGCACATTTGATAGGCACATTTTTCTGTTATCCTTCAGATCTTTGTCTACTATAGTGCAGTATGTTTCTCCAATTTTAAAGTGTGCAGGTACTGTTTCCAATCAGATCATGATAATGCTTTCAGCAGTTAGTAGATTTCAGGAGATTGTTCAATTTGTGACATACATAGCACATTAATAATACTGGTGAGCTGAGCTTTATGTGGAAGGAGCAGTGTCAGAATGGGAAAAGGTGAAACACAATCTGATGTGTGGAGATTGTATTGTGAAATGTATCTCTTCATTTCATACATCCAATTTGTGTTTGTTTTGCACTAACAAACTCAGTTGCCAATCAGAAATTATACAAACAGATTAATTGTTCTAATGCAAAAATGTATGGCATCAAATTAATTAACTAATACCAATAAAAATATCACACATTTTCTAATAAGATGGATACAGATCATAGTTGTAAAATATTATTACAGCCTTCATCATGTAAGATGCAATACCAGTTATTCTATAAACAGAAACATATGGAGGAATTACTAAAGAACATTTTAGTAAGATCTATGTTTATAGACAAAATGTTGATGTCAGTACCGAGTTAACTGTTTCATAAGCTAAGATGGTAGGGGGGTGGCACAGGGAACAGGGAAGCATTTAAGATATACTATTCATCCTACTAGTTTTTATCCCTTATTAAAAGGACCTGCATATTCCTGCTGATCTGAATAGTATATATGTATAGGCAATGGTCCCAATACCTGCAGTATCTTCAGGTTAGTTTTATTAAATTGTGTTCCATTTGGAAATGCAGCATAAGTATGTAATCCATGTAAGGCCTTGTGATATAGGTCTACTGGTGATTTCAGTTTGGTGATTGGATGCCATGAACATTTCATGTACAATTTCCTACCATCAGTTAATATCTCTTTTCTAGTTACAGTAATTCTAGGCACAAGAAGGGCAGTCAACAGATTAGTAGGCTAAGGAATGTGGCAGGTGTTCAGCGGCATAGCCCCTCCTGTTGTGAATATCAGTACCTTTTTTATATGAGGCTTTGCAGCCTGGGCTGTGTGGAACTGCATTCCACTCTTATAGCCCCACTCTGTAGGGCAGTGATAGCTCCATTCTCCATTCCTGTCTGGCTGGGGGGTCTGCATAGTGTCTGGCTGACTGCCTCTGCAGCCCTTTCCTTCCTGTCCTCCCAGTGATTGATGGTGGACATCACTGGGAGGCAGGGCTTAAGTCTGACTTCAGTGGGGGAGAGGTTTAAGTCTGAGGCTGCCAGATACTATATGCTGACTGCTAGGTACTGCATCATCTGCAGCCCCTACAAGCCAGATAATGTTGCCATAATAGCAGGGGAGTGGCTTCCCATGGAAAGCACTTTCCCTGCTATTGAAGTCTGGACTGACAGGTCCCAGGAGGATAAAACATTTCCTCCTGGGACTGTCTAGCTGTGATGAGCAGGGTGTGCTTTCAATGGTAAGTCAATGTAAGTCACTGGCACAGTCCCTTTTGATGGTAGATTTAGAGATACCTACTGTAGTTGTTAGAGATAGCTAGTGGGAAGGAGCTGCAGGCAAAAAACTACAGTATAGCATATTATGACCTGGGTGCACTACAGAGGGGCAGATTTACTACATTTGTAATACAACAGTGTATATTTTATTTATATCTAAATATACATATTTACAGTTAATGGATTGCAGTTTTTCAACTGTCATTCATTTTGATCCAAGCTGTGATTGCTTTGATTGTTGTGATTGATTGTTTTAGTTTAAATGATAGGAAGCATGCCCCCTGTGCCATTTTAATGAATTGCCCAGTGCCCCATGGTGCTAGGGACCTTTGATCAGGGGCAGGATGGTTGGGGAGCTTCTTGGGAGGCAGATAGAGAATGCTGCATGGCTGCTTTAATTGTGAATTACACACAATCAGAACAGCCAAGCAGCATTCTCTACCTGCCTCCCAGGCAGCAGCCAGGCAGTGAATGTCAGCATGATGATTGGTGGATGGCTGGAGCTATCCACCAGTCAGAGTTCTGACAGTCATTCACTGAATGGAAGCATATAGAATATGGCGCCGGACCACAGGAGGGTTAAATTATGATTTTTTTTGTTATTAGTTATTCTTGTGAATGGATGGGTAGGAGGCCCAGTTAATTGCTAAAATGGCCCTGATGCCCACTGGGCAGCACTATGTATGCCCAAATTGGTGGAGCTCTGCACACAAAGATGTCTCTCTAAAAGCATTGGAGGACTTTTAAAAATGTTTTTAGGGCCACACAAAGTGTTATGTCCCTGCCAAAGTATACTATAATTATAATTGAGTTTACATTTAAAACACGTGCTCACTTGAAACTTTCACATGGAAATTCACAAACTGTATATATTTAATTGTGAACTATAAATTCAATAAGCTACTGTTGGTCCTTCATTTTTCATCAATTTAGCTTCACTGAAAGTCTGTCAAAAAGATATTTAAATTCTAGTGTGTTGAGTATTATGTATTACTTTCTCATACCATGCTGCAAGTATAACTACATACTGTATGTTAGCAAATTATATCCTTTTTTAATATAAGCTAGGACTGTTTAAAATAATAATATGGTTATTTACTTAAATGATAGAACCTCAATATGTCTTAACTAGTTTTTAACTACACTAAAATAATGACATACAGTATGCCCATCAGTTAAAGCATGATTAGCGTACTGTATATTGTGAACAATTTTGTGGATTTTTTCTATGTGTCTAAGGAAAAGCTTAAGGTCATGCAAGGTGTCACAATGCAGCCAATGTCAGAGCATTTTGGGTGATTAATTGGATTTTATGTAGTAAACTTGCAAAGCTGTTTGTCAGCTAAGCTTTTGCAGTGCTGTGTGCTATGAACTGGAATGTTACAGTTTAAAATTAGAGAGATGATCTCAGAAAACCTTAGGCATTCAGAAGGGCTAATTGTTGTGAAATTATGTTTACACTTATTGCTGAGAAAAGAGAGTGTGAGCAGTTCTGAACTTAGCATCCAGTTTCAGATGAGCTGCCACTGACTTCGTGGCTTCAGAATATATCTCTTCAAATGAAATTGCAGTGTAAGCATACTTTTTCAATGCTATAATTATAAATGTTTGACCATGTAGTGGAACACCAATAGATTACAAGTGAAGAAATCATGTTGCTATGTCTTCCTATATTTTAGTATTACACACACAACATGTTACAGTAATTTTTGTCATTTGGTACACTATACCACCTTATTAGGACAGACTACCAACTTGTAAGGACAGTGCAGAACATTTTTTTTTGTCCGAGGCAGCACATTTCCAAGAAAACTTTCTCTGGAAATGTGCATTTGAGATTTCTCTCTCCTGGGATTAACTGTATTTGTGTGTAGTGGCAAAACACTACATATATTACTATTAAAATTGATTTTCTTTTCTTCTATACTATAATAATGCATGGCACTACATGAACAAAACTAGGAGTTTCCTGGATTCCCTCTGTGATTACTTGCTGCAATAATGGGACATACAGTAGTATGAACATTAACCTATTTCGCTATACTGTATTTGGGCTAAAAATTAATAATTATATACATTTTTGGTTCAGCAAAAAAACAAAGCTAAAACATGTAAACATTAGAAGCTCAGAAAAAGGTCAAGGCTCCTGTATTATTTTAAGGACTATCAATCTAAGTACCTGATTGCTATTTAACCTCTCAGGTAAAGTTTAGTTTGTTACCGGTTAATAGGTTAACATCAACTGTGGTTTATCTCTGTCTAGCTTGAAAGGATGTTGTGTATTTATAGAGATGTGCACCAACCCTCAATGTTTTGATTTTGGATCTGTATTAACTTTGTGTTAAGGTCCCTCACGTGTTTTGGTTTTGGATTTTTTTTGTTTCTCAAAAGTTGATAAAAAACAACAAAAATTGCATAATTTGTTCCTACAGTATTTGTAACCTTAATAACATTATTTTCCAGTAATTTCCACTCAACATTGACCCCCGTGCAGCTCACATTTTTGTTTACCAGCACAGCTAAAGGCTAACTGGCTAAACTAAGCAACAGAGCAGCTGCACAAACAAACAGCAGTTATTTTTTATTACAAATGTTTTTGCAAAAAGTTACAAATAATGATGTGTATGACCTACTACATGAGTTTAAGGGGTAAATTTAATAAGGTGGGAGGTTTTTTAGAACTGGTGATGTTGCCCATAGCAACCAATCAGATTCTAGCTATTATCCTCTAGAAGCAGGTAGAACAATGTTAAGTAGAATCTGATGGGTTGCTATGGGCTACATCACCAGTTCTATAAAAACTCCCACCTTAGTAAATGTACCCTTAAATGTCTACACAAGAAGAACCAGTTTTGGAACAAGGTGGATGATCTAGAAAATAGATCCTACCAAAACAATAAAAGATTGGCGGGCCTACTGAAGAAAATTAAAGGAGCAGCACTAGCACATTTCATGCATAACACACTCTTAGTAATAGAGTAAACTAGCAGAAACATTGTCATCAACAGAGTTCATAGAGTTGGTCCTTTAACCTCCTCCCCTTCTGCATGCCACAGGGTAATGATTTTCAAGTGTCTTAATTATATTCACAAATCGGCCATATGACTAGTGTCTCACAAGTTACCTGATCCTCCATTGGAAGGACAAAAACTTAACATATTTCAAGATTACTCTATTGAACTTTCTTGAGCGCAAAAATTATTTTCAACTTCCTGCTCCCAACTGGTGAAAGAAAACCAAATTCTCCCCGATGCACTCGGCGGCTGAGAATTTTTGATGACTCTTCATTTAAAGATTTCAATCATTTGTCTGATGATGAAGTGTTCCTCAAAAAATGTGGATAAAGATACAGATAGCTCAGATCTGTACCTTGTGCCCGCATCTCCACACTGAATCTGCAATCAATCCTTGATGCTAATTCACTAATGTCACCAAAATTTTTTGCTGAGCTCTCTGTTTTGCAATGTTTTCTGCTTAGTGACTTCTTATCATGCACATATATATATAGTTCTTCCTCTGCATATGTCTGGTATTTCCATGATGTTTTACCCCTTCATTTACAGGACTGTGGTGAACTATTTGAATATTCATATTCATGCTGCAACTTTGTTACCTGATACTTAGGAGACATTTCTTGTTCACACTAATATTTGACCTTAACCAACTCATTTTGTGTATCACATTAATACCTAGGTTGATTTAGTTCTTGGAGCTCTATTACAATAACATATGGTGTTCTTCATAATCAGTTTTCTCCCCAACCTATGTTATGACAAGGATATGCTGGTAGTTTCAGTTAATTACTTTGCTAATATGTTTCCAGTTATTTTTCTTTTGTTGTTCTTTGTTTATTTTCTTTTTTATAATACTTTATGTCTAAATGCTTAATTTGCAGATTTTTTTAAAGTGTCTATTAGGGTCTACCTTTTTAGCCTCCTTGAGTCTTTATCTATGCACAATGTTTGGAAACATTTTGTATCCTCCCTTATGTTTGTTTCTCCCTCCCTCATTTCCTACATTGAAAAGCACCATATACAATCAATGTATTCTTCATGAATGTAGATTTCTTTCCCCCTCTAATGCTGCAACATGACTGATATTAATATAGGATTGCTTAACCTGGGTACTTTACATTCGCCTGCAAAAAGGCACAAAGTTTTACTGTACCTGTCTGAGCAGAAATTGGTCTTGGTTTTCTTGCAGAAAACCCAGATGATCCCTACAGAAGCAGCTAAATTACAAATGTTACAGTGATCTGTAATAGCAGCCTCTTCATATAATTCGAGAGCAATAGGGGTTGTTATACTTACAAGAAAACAATTACAGGTTGAAACTTTCTCAGATATATCTGACCCTGAGAGTCAGTATGTTGTGTCCACTGTTTGCAATATGTATGCCCCAACACATATTTTTGAACCTTTTTACAGAAGTTTCTTGCAATTTTAAACTCCGATTCAAACGAACAATTACATTTTGAGGATGAATTTAACTTGGTATCTTCTACTATCCTGGACAGTCTTGTGTCCCAAGTTGGTAGTCTTCAGAGACTAGAGGTCACATCCTTTGCTAAATCTTTGCATTTAGTTGATGTTTGGCATGCATTAACCCATACAGAGATGGATTACACATGTCTTTCCACAGCATATTAAACATTATCTAGAATAGCTTATTTACTTTTATCAATCTGTTTCCTAAGGTCACATACAGTATGCAAGAATAGAACCCATTTGTGTTTCAGATCACACTCTGCTATTTAAGCATAGATACGAGGGGTTCTTAACAATGGAAGTTTCCATCTCATCTCTCTCACTCAATAAAGTTATGCAACAGAGTAGAAGCCATATGGGAGGAATATAAAAATGACAATGCTGCTCATTTAGAAAATAACCCCATTTTATTTTGATTTTGGGAAACGGCGAAGGCAGTTGTGAGAGGTGCCATGAGCTCTTATGTCTCTGTGAATAATAGATAGTATTCTTTAACAGAAGCCTCTCAACTCTATAAGCAATCCCCCTCTCTCTACTAAACAATTATATCTTACTACTAAAATGCACTTTGATGAATTCAAGCAAAATACAAATGTTAGATAGCTCTTTCACATTAACTTTTGCTTTCATAAATATGGTAACAAAACAGACTGGATAATAAATAACCTACTGGATGGCACTGAAGCTCCTATGATGGTGTACCCATTACATAGGAGTGATGGATCTCACAACTGCAAATGGTCAAATAACCACTGAGATGAGTAACATAGTAACATAGTTATTGAGGTTGAAAAGAGGCAAATTGACCATCGTGTTCAACCTGTATTAAATTGTGATGAATCTACATACCCGCTGAATAATGTTTTATGACTAGTTAACTACTATAACTCATATAACCCCTGGATTAACCATGTTGATATTTTAAATATTATAACCTTGGATATCATTTTCATTCAGAAATGTATCTATTCCTTTTTTAAATTCATTTACAGAGTCCACCACTACTACCTTCCCTGACACGGAATTCCACATCCTAATTTCCCTAACAGTGAAGAACCCTTTCCTCCATCGCGTTCGGAACTTTCTCTCCTCCAGCCGCAGCGAGTGCCCACGTGTCCTAAACTGTGTTCTTTTAATAAATAATTCCTCTGATAACTGTTTGTGATGTCCCTTTACATTTTTGAAGATATTAATAATATCTCCTCTTAGACGCCTCTTTTCTAGTGTATACATATTCAATCTAGTAAGCCTTTCCTCATAATCCAGTCCCTCTAGGTCTTTAATCAATTTAGTAGCTCACCTTTGAACCCTTTCGAGTTCACCGATATCTTTTTTATACAGTGGTGCCCAAAATTGAACACAATATTCCAGGTGCGGATGTACCATTGCTTTATACAGCGGCAGGATTACATCCGAGTCCCTTGACTCAATTCCCCGTTTTAGGCATGCTAGCACCTTACTTGCCTTCTTTACTGCGCTTTGACATTGTGTATGGCTATTAAGCCTATTATCAATGAGTACCCCCAAATCTTTTTCCAAATCTGTTTCACCTAGGCGTTCCCCATTTAATATGTAGGCTGTGAGTAAATTCTATGAAAATGTGTACTCTTAACCAGAAGCTCCCTCTACACCTTCTCCTATGATTCCACTCACAGTATGACTGACTCCTCTTCCTCACCTGACCATCAGTCCTCAGAGTGGGACTCTTTACTATTCCCTTTTTGAGACCCTGAGTCAGCCAACACTCTTTCATCTCCTGCACAAAATCTAAATACAGCTATACAGTGCCTGAAGTTCGGCAAACCTCTTGGCCAAGATGCTCTGACTGGTGACTTCCGAATAAGATAGGGAATAACTTAGTTGCAACATTTAACCAAATTATCTCCACTAACTCTATCCTGTTATATTTTCATTCTGCTGTGATAAAAGTGTTACCTAAATCAGGCAGGAATACTTCTTTACCATGGTGATACAGGCTGATATCTCATCCCAATCTTGACTATAAGACTTTTAATAAAAAATAGCAAATTGCCCAAAGACAGTCCTTCTAAATATCATGCAGTCAGACCAGGCGTTCTTCATATGGGACAGTCATTCAGTACCCATTTTTAGAAGACTGTTATTGGCTAGGCAACATCTGTAAGATGCAGGAAATCTTAATACTAGTATGATGCTTTCCCTTGATGCTGAAAAGGCTTTTGATTAAATCAATGGGCAACATCTTTACAAGAAGCTAAGCAATTTTGGATTCCCTGCATCCTTCATAAACATCCTAAAAACATTCTATTTTGAACCCGTTACTCAAGTTTCTTGCAATGGCCATTTATCTACACCTTTCCTTATAAAAAGGGATGCCAAGTTAGCCAGGCTGTTACTGCATTGATACTATAGGTAGGAAATTACACTCTCCTTATTTGGTAACTGTAATCTGGAATGCTAGAGCGGCAGAACTTGGCAGAGTATTAACCAGGCTGAAACTAGATTGTTCTTATAGTCCAGGATCTGGGAGCAGTCAGATGGTGGCAGAACTGGATGCTGACCATACACCAGGCTGGATGGCATCTGTGGATAACCAGGAGCAGAACCAGTGAAGCAAGAATAAACTGGAATTATCTATGGAGTAATAGGGATTGCACAAGTATGGAGCTGAATCAGGAATCTGTGCAGCATTCAGGAACAAACTGCACCAGCAGGATACCAGAATACAAAATAACAAACTGAATACCATATGCTTTGCAACTGTAGGGAAGGAGTGCACACAGGTTAAACTGGATTCACAGGTTCTAGTGCAGTATTTGGCTAAATTGCTCTGTCAGTATGTAATGAGAGCACATCTTAACTTCATCCAGTAGGGACTGGGTTTAAAGAGTTCACTGGTGGTTAGTGGAGAGTCAGAGATGAAGCAAAGGTTAATAATACTGAATTAGAGCTGGAGTCCAAAGGTTAATTGCACTGCTTTGGTTTCAGGATATACTGCATCAGAGTAGAAGTGCAGGTGATTTGCATAGATGGTGATTAGACTCACAGTGGGTAAATTCTCAGTCTCTAACAATTCTGGAATATTGCACACTAACGGATAGTTGGCTCTGGAGTCTGGAGATGAAATGAAAATATCATCAGTCTGAATACTGGATACAAATAGTTCAGTTGGCTGGGATTCTGTAGAGTTGCTTGAAGGGGTGGAATTCATGTGACCGGCGGTCGGGAGACCGACAGTCACATGACCTGCTCCAGCATCCCGACCCCTCACTATCCTGATGGTCGGCATGCCGACCAACAGGGACTATTTCCACTCGTGGGTGTCCACGACACCCATAGAGTGGGAATAGAACCCGTGGTGACTGCAGGTCGCCACCAAGCCCACAAGGGGCTTGATGCACTCGCCCCTCCCCGGCGGGATCCCGGCGTCAGTATGCTGCTGAGATCTCAGCGTCGGTATGCTGACCGGTGGTCTCCTGACCGCTGGTCAGCTATACTACACCCGCTTGAAGTGGCACTAGTTAGAGAACTAGATACAGGGTTCAGGAGTACCTTTGCTGAGTGGGGACTCAGTTAGGCAGCAGAAGTAAAAGGATGACAGAACTGCACTTTACAGAGGATGCAGTTAAAATGCTGACTGTCAGGATCCCGGCATTCAGGATACTGATGCCAAAATCCTGACAGCCGACAATGCCGATAGTCGGAATCTCATCGCACCAGGGCTATTCCCACTTGTGGGTGTTCACGACACCCATAGAGTGGCAATAGATTCCGTGGTGAGCGCAGCGAGCCAGCATGCCCGCAGTGTGGCAAGCACATTGATTTTGCAAGTGGACACTTAATGCTCACCAGCATTCTGGCGGTCGGGATTCCGCTGTCAGGATATTGACAGTCGGCATCCTGCCTGCCAGTATAACATATATAACCCCTTTACAGGATACCCACTACTTTATCTTAGGCTAAGTGGGAACTGAGCTTAGATGTTTTACTGGCCATTTGCTGGAGCCAGTGGATGGGATAGCCGTGAGCTGCTGAGTGGAGTCAGGTGGTTCAGAGAGACTCAGTCTAGCTTAGAATTGGATGGGCCGTGGTCAGGTGATTGAGACCTGTCACAGCAGTACTCCAGGCTAGGCTCTGATGTGGATTGCGGCCTAGCAGGCCAAGCACACTGAAACTATAGTGTCCTATAATAGACAAAGGATGCTGGCACCTTGCCATGAGAGTGAATCAAAGCATGGCAGGAGCAAGTGACCCAGCTTCATGGAAAACAGAACTGGGTTGTGACATGAAGTAGGAAGCAAGATCTTGTGCATACATAGTGGCTAGTGGGTTGGGTGAGGGAGACTTTAGAATTGAGTTAAATGTATTAAAACATTTCTTGGGGTTAGAGGCCTGAGCAGAGATGAGAGTTTGGAAATATGTTTGTTTGACATTGTCCAGGTCATTACGATAGGAGTGGTAGATCTATCAAGTGAACTATTCCACAGTTATTAATAAGATAGTTACCTTGTTTGATCAATAGAAGCTTGGTAGATCTGCAGTAATAGAGATCATAATATTTCCTGAAATCGTTTATTTTATACAATTGTTCCCCATAGCCATTTCCAAATCTGACATACATCATATTTCTCATTTAAAGAATTTATTTATTTGGCAAAATAATAAACCACAAATTGCATTTTATAGGTTTGTAGCCACACAGAGTTTGGATGGCATAGGAATACCTGACTTGTCTTCCTATTTATTTTCATTTTTTTCTGATATATATGTGACTGGCCCTATGAGAGTAGCACATGTGCTGATTGGGACATTGACTATGCCTTATTATTTATTTATTACCAGTTATTTATATAGCGCACACATATTCCACAGCACTTTGAAGACAGTATTTTGCCCTTTCAAATCAGTCCCTGCCCCAGTGGAGCTTACAATCTACATTCTCTATCACATGTACATGCAAACACATTCACACTAGGGTTAATATTGTTGGAAGCCAATTAACCTACCAGTATATTTTTGGATTGTGGAAGGGAACCAGAGTACCCGGAGGAAACCCACACAAGTACAGGGAGAATATACAAATGCCACACAGTTAGGGCCATAGTGAAAACCAAACCCATGACCTCAGTGCTGTGAGGCAGTAATGCTAACCATTACACCATCCGTACTGCCCAGCTCCATATTCCCCTAGCCCTCTACTACACATAAAATGAGCTTACATTACTCAACACTTTCTTACACTAATTATATTTAGAGATACTTTCTCTTTGTGGATCTCTATTAATAAGAAAGTTTCAAGAAATCATTAACATATGCCTTACATACTTTTATGGGAAATTCCTTCCTTTCAACATTCACTACACAATTCCATTCTTCACAATTCCATTCCATTCACTATATAATTCCATTCCATGCAGGGCATAATTCCATTCCATTCACAAAGGCCTTAATCTAGTTTCCAAGGTATTCATTGCAGGGGACTTGATACTTCGATTCTCATAATTGAAACAATTATATGGGCTTCTGCAGCACAACATTTTTATGTATTTATAAATTAGGTATTTCATTATGTCTTCGCCTTTTCCTTTTATACAGTCTTGAAACCTTTATCAGGTGCTTTCTCTTTTGAAGCTTAGTGAATCTATACCTTTTAAGACCAGATTTCTTTACCCAGAACTCATGGATAAGCATTCTATTTCCTCTATGAATAAGCTAGTCAGTTTGTGGATGAAAGACATTCCCACTATTTGTGACGTCAATGTTTTATTCAAAATTTTGATTAGGCTGAAAATGTTACATTCATCATACAGGAAGTCCATATCAGAAATATTAATCAAGCCTACATGTCCCATTGCAATGCAAACTTGTGGTCCCCAGAGAATCGGGTGATTGCTGCAAATGCCACTCTTTGAATGCTAGTTTTATGTACTGTTTCTAGGATTGTGGAAAAATCAATAATTACTGGAATAAGCTTCTGGGATTTATAAATTCACCTATTTTACTACACTTATTCTCTGACCCTTTGGACTGTTTGTGCTCAAATTATTCTAACTTCTCATTGGGCCCAAGCAAAACTAAGATAACTCTGAACCTCAATATAATGGTAACTGTTGCCAAAAAATATATATTTTTATTCATTGAATCTGCTCTTCCATTAATGAGGTTAAGCAGAAAATATTGTAGCTGACTAGCTGGAGTACCCGGCATTGCCCGGGAATTTAAGAATGTCTGTTTACAAAAATAAATGTAAATATTAAACACAGTATAAATAACATTGTAGATAGCTGAATACCCATGCTTCGCTAAGGGATGAGGATGGTAAATTAGAATGATAGTTGTTTGTTAATTTATGTTGGCTGGAGATCTAGTATATAGGCATATATTGCTTCCCTGACACACTTTGTGTATTGGCTGGACCCCTTTTTGGTCCCCCAAGGGACCCTGCTCTTCCCACTATGCAACTCCCAGTCTGTGGCTTCCTGCTGCCTGCATTACCCTCCTCACATCATGTCAGTGCCCCTGTAAAATTATATTTTTTTACAGTTTCTTATATAGCGCAGCACATTATGTATCTCCTGATATACTCTGTGCTGCTGGGGGACAATGCTACTTCCACTATATAACTCTCAGTGTGTGGGTTTGTGCTACCTGCTTTCCCCTCCTCACATCATGTCACAGGCCCTGTCACATGCAGCCCTGTCATTACTGACATATCATGCATGTCCTGATATAATCTGTGCTGCTGGTCCACCCCTAGGGGCACTAGTGGTGTGTTACCCCCACAGTGTTTGTTCCCAGAGTGTAAGTCATACTGTATGTGTAGCAAGTTTGGTGAAAATTGCTCCAGGCATTCCAGAGTTATGCTGTCTGCTGAAAAACTCTGGGATGCTGCCTCACCCCTAGGGGTGCTAGGGGTGTCTTACCCCCACAGTGTTTGTACCCAGCTTGTAAGTCATATGTGTACCAAGTTTGTTGTATATTGGTCCAGGCATTCAGGAGTTATGCTGTCTCCTGAAATACTCTGTGCTGCAGTCCCACCCCTAGGGGTGCTATGGGTGTCTAACCACCACAGAGTTTGTTCCCAGATTGTAAGTCAGATGTGTACCAAGTTTGATGTCAATTCCTGCAGGCCTTCCACGGTTTTGCTGTCTGCTGACATACTCTGTGCTGCTGTCCCACCGCTAGGGGTGCTAGGGGTGTCTGACCCTAACAGTGTTTGTTGCCAGATTGTCAGGCATATGTGTACCAATTTTTGAGTACATTGCTCCGGCAATTCCAGAGTTATTCTGTCTCCTGATATGCTCTGTGCTGCTCTCTGCATCCCTAGGGGTGCTAGGGATTTCAAATAGTTTTAGTTGCCTCCGCTGTGTTTTAATACGCTCGTATGTAAATTTTTACGATTTTCGCTTGTAAACTGTGGATTTGTATAGAAAGACAGAAGGACAAATTTTCATTTTTATATATTAGATCTATTTTGATAGATGAGCCTCCCTGCCAATATTGAGAGAGCCAGAAACATATATTTAGAATTTTTGAGTACACAGAATTGTACTGGATTTGCATTGTAGACTTCTACTAAATTGTTATTGATGTCTTGTCTTGCACTCATAAGTATTTATAAATATTAAGACACCTTCTCTAAGTATAATTATAACCCAGGTTGCCAACTTGCCATTACATCATTTTTTTCCACATTCTTTCAGGGGGTTTCTAGAAATTAAGCTTTTTGAAGTGGACTTGTATTGATTTGGTGCTTTCCTTGCTTTGTTTTACATTTTCCCTTCCCACCCATTCTTTCCTATTGTGTTCTTTTTCTTGTTGCTCCCACTGTTGTACTTCTTTTTGCCATATTAAAGTGTTTTAGACTTCACTTTGTCAAATGTTGGGTGATCAAGTTATTACTATTGTTCTTTTTCCTAATAAAAAAATAAATCTTTTCATGTTTACATACTGTACAAATACTGTATGTGCATACCACAAGAACACCAGATGTTACCCAAGGATGATTTTATAAACTGTATCCATACCTTGTCAGTAGATATGCATTCTCATTTTAAAACAATTAGTTATAACAGACACCTAACAGAGTACACAGTGTATGTGTACCTTGTACTTCAGTAGGACACTAAGATCCTTAAATTTAGGACTAAAAAAACATTAATTGTTCCTAAGTACCTCATTTATAGTTAGGTCTAACGCTATCAGAGGAATACAATTAGGACTGTTTTTCGGGGTGTGTCTCAGCTGCCAACTTGAATCCTGTATGCAGGAAACATGCCTCCTCTATCTCAGTTGCAGCAGCCATTCTGATTGACCATAGACTCACTCAGAAATTTTTTGATTTTGCCTGCAATGCATTAGCGTACAACTATAAATCAGGCCCTACATTCAAAATTTGGCAAATTGTGACATGCAACTCACCCGAGAATAGTTGACTCCCCGATTAATTTTTTTTTTTTAAACTTTGGGGTCAATGAAAGTAATTTTGCAGATATATATTCATTTTTGTTAAATAGACATCACCATAAAGATCTTTTAGGGCTTAAAAATAAATGGGAAGCAGATATAAGTCCAATGAGTGACAATTCATGGAAGACAGCTATGGCATCATCCAAAAGGGGCAACAAGCTCAGTCAGATACCAGCAAATACATTTGTTTATCTTAGATAGGACATACCTTACCCCGGTGAGATTAAAAAAATATATGGGGTTAAAAACTGATAAATGTCTGAAATGCAGAAATGCAGGATGTACATTCTTGCATTTATTATGGGAGTGTCCAGAGCTTGGGGCCTTTTGGAATAAGGTCATAGAATGTACTGTATAGCCAACACAGGTATAGAAAGAACAACAATGACAGTAAGGTTATGTTTATTAGGTATATGTGAAGGGGATAATATGGATAGATATACCAAACAATATCTGCTTTATGTATGTTCTATAGTGAAGGTAATTATTGCCAGGACTTGGATGGCTAACGAGGGCCCGGATATTTGGGCATGGAAAATATTGGTAAATACGACAGTAGCTCATGAAAAATATGTGTATCATTATAGAAATGCAGAAATAAAATATAGAAAGATATGTAATAGATGGCTCAAGTCAGGATATTAAAAGGAAGGGATAGAGCAGAACTAAGGTAATTGATATTGAAATAAATAAAAGTTCGAGGAAACAAAGGGAGGGGTTGTACATCGCGCTAAGGTAATTGGAAGTATTGATGGGGTATATATGTAAAACCACTGTTGCTGAGAGCTGTGGTCCCTGACAACAATTCGCACTATCTATAAATTAAAATAATTTGGGAACAATAAAAACTACTAAGATAACTAAAAATATTAATAAGAACTTTATTTTTTGTTGCATATTAATATTTTTGTAAATAAATGAAAATTAAAATATAAATATAAATAAACTAATAAAAAGATATGCAACAATAAAAGAATTGGCGCCAAGGAGTCACATCAACTCCCACTATTCCAACCCTAAATTGGTTGTCACTTTTTAACATAAAATAATAACATGTTCCATCATAAAACATTTATTAAAACATATTCAAATCAATACAGAGGAGATATATTATTATTCCACACTTTAAGATGTATGACTCTTAGCGCTGAATACAAAATGTGGAAGGTTCACAACAATCTCCTCCTTCTCCTTACAGTTGGTTCGGAGATAGCTTCACAACACAGACAACAAGGGTTAAAGTGTGGAATAATAATACATCTCCTCTGTATTGATTTGAATATGTTTTTAATAAATGTTTTATGATGGAACATGTTATTATTTTATGTTAAAAAGTGACAACCAATTTAGGGTTGGAATAGTGGGAGTCGATGTGACTCCTTGGCGCCAATTCTTCTATTGTTGCATATTCTCTATCTTTAGTCCCTTCTAACGGGGGACTAAGTCGAATAGGCTGCCTGTACCAAAAAGTATACGTTTCATTTTGGGGTGATAGTTTTAACAAACTAGCGCAGAAGGAGAGTATTTGTTTTGAGTAATAAAAAGATATATTGAAAATTTGCACTTAATAGAATAACACAGATTGATTAGATGGTGTGGCACAATTAAAAAGTAAAATTTAGAATAGAGAATTATTATGAACACCTGCAATAGGTATTAATAAATTACTGAAAGTGCGGATGTTGGGAGGAGCCGTGGGACTTAGCATAGTGGAAGACATTATTAATTGTGGTTGGTTATAAATGAGATTGTATAAGGATATTTTGCTACATGTGTATTAATTAAATGCTTGTATGTGATGTTTTAAGTATGTCTTTTATGTAAGAAAAAAAATAAAATATGACTCTAATTAAAAAAAAATTGCAACGTGCAAAGAAAAAGGAAAATAGCATCTTAGATAGAGCTTCACAACATAGGGCTATATTCAATTGATGTCAGATCCTCTCCGATGGAGAGGATCTGACACATCACTATTCAATGCTGGCTGGAAACAGCCATCATTCAGACAAATGCAGATTTGACTTGAGTACAAGTCGAATCTGCATCATTGGCAAACTGTCAAAAACAACCGCGTTTTCGACAGAAACTCTTGGATCAGCAATGTGTTTTCTGACAAGTGTCACTTTTTTTCGACAGTTGAAAAAATGGCACTTTCATTGAATAGGTCGAAAGCAAATTCAACCTAAAACTGTCGAAAAGTGCAGTTTCTCTGACTGTCGGAAAACCGGCACAAATTGAATATACCCCATAGTGTGTTCTAAATTAGACCCTGGGAGCAAAGCAAATAGAGCAATTAACTTTGCACCTCGGTAAAACCATGTTGCATTACAAGTGGGGAAGATTTAAAACATGCAGAGAGATTTATTAGTAAATTTACTCATTTAAATTTACTAAAGGTTGATTTTTATCAATTTTGGTTTGATCTGTCCTTTGTTCCTCACATTCACTCTGTCTCTAAATCATGTTACATGCACCTAAAAAACATATCCAAAATACATCCTTATCTTACACAAGACACTACAAAAACTCTAATCCCTGCACTCATCATGTCCCGCATTGATTATTGTAATAATCTACTTACTGGTCTTCCCAAACATAAGCACTCACCACTACAATCTATTTTAAATGCAGCTGCGAGGATAATCTTCCTCGCTAGACATTCTTCGTCTGCTGATCTGTGCTGTCAGTCCCTCCATTGGTTACCAGTATTCTACAGTGTTAAATATAAAATACTTTTACTTACATATAAGGCTATTTACCAAATTGCACCATCATACATCTCTTCACTCATCTCAAAATATCTCCCTACCAAACCTCTCCACTCTGCACAAGATCTGCGTCTCTCATCCACATGTATTACTTGTTTCCACTCAAAATGACAGGACTTTATCCAGGCTTCTCCCACTCTGTGGAATGCCCTCTCACGCACAATAAGACTTACCTCTAGTCTCCAAACCTTTAAACGTTCTCTGAATACTAACCTCTTCAGACAAGCCTATCAAATGCCAGACCCACTCACATAACCTTCAATGCTTCCCTATTTAATTACTTCCTCTCTGTATAGTCTACATAACCTCACATATTTTGTCTTCCAACATTGCTGGGTGATTATAGCATACAAACCATTAAGAAACTAGCAATCTAGTGGACCATTATACAATAGGTAGTATCTATCATTGTGTGTCAATGCCTATTTCCCTATAAATTGTAAGCTTGTGAGCAGGGCCTTCCTGCCTTTATGTCTGTCTGTTTTTGCCCAGTTTTGTTCTATAACTGTTGTTCTAATTGTAAAGCACAATGGAATATGCTGCGCTATATAAGAAACTGCTAATAAATAATAAATAAATCTAAAGCAATCTAAATCAAAGTTGAGTTTTAGGGGCTAAATCTCAAATTAACTAGAGATGAGCAGGTTTGGTTCTCTGAACATTGGGGTCTGGCTCGGGACTTCTCACCTTACTTGGATACCAAAGCAAGGCCAAACATCATCTTCCAGCTGTCGGATTCTCACGGTTTTGGGATTTTATGTGGAGAGTGTACTGGATGGATGTGTCCGTCTCAGTACTGTGTTGTCTGGCATGGGGCGTGGTGCGCTCTCTCTGTCTGCTGTATCTGAAAAGGGTTCACTCTCTGTCTGCTGAATCTGAAAGGGGTGCTCTGTCTGCTGTATCTGAAAGGAGTGCTCTCTCTACTGTATCTGAAAGGGGTGCTCTGTCTGCTGTATCTGAAAGGGGTTCTATCGCTATCTGCTGTATCTAAAAAAGAAGTGCTCTCTCTGTCTGCTGTATCTGAAAAGGGTCCTCTCTCTGTCTGCTGTATCTGAAAGGGGTGCTCTCTCTGCCTGCTGTATCTGAAACAGGGGTGCTCTCTTTGTCTGCTGTATCTGAAAAAGGGGTGCTCTCTTTGTCTGCTGTATCTGAAAAGGGTGCTCTCTCTGTCTGCTGTATCTGAAAAGGGTGATCTCTCTGTCTGCTGTATCTGAAAAAGGGGTGCTCTCTCTGTCTGCTGTATCTGACATGGGTGCTCTCTCTGTCTGTAGTATCTGAAATGGGTGCTCTGTCTGCTGTATCTGAAAGGGGTGCTCTATCTGTCTGCTGTATCTGAAAAAGGGGTGCTCTCTTTGCTGTATCTGAAAAGGGTGCTCTCTGTCTACTGTATTTGAAAAAGGGGTGCTCTCTCTGCTGTATCTGAAAGGGGTGCTCTCTCTGTCTGCTGTATCTGAAAGGAGTGCTCTCTCTCTCTCTGCTGTATCTGAAAGGGGTGCTCTGTCTGCTGTATCTGAAAAAATGGGTGCTCTCTCTGCTTGCTCTATCTAAAAAAGGGGTGCTCTCTGCCTGCTGTATCTGAAAGGGGTGATTTGTCTGTCCATCCAGGGGCTCCGCACCAGTGTAAAATTAAAATAATAAAAGCTAAAAACAAAAAGCCTAAAATTACCATTATTATTTTTTGTACTGTTCTGCAGTGTACTATACAATTTATTTTATTTTCATAAGTACTGTGACACTGCTGGTCAGACCGCATAATATTATTTGCTACTCATACACATATTGTGCGACGCTGTTGGTGAAGCTAAACCACAGTGTGTAATAAAATGTATTTCTGAATCATTTGTGTGACACTGTAACCACCAGTGTGTGATATAAAATAAACACTTTTTTATACTCATTTGTGTGACGCTGTAACCACAGTGTGTGATATAAAAAATAATAATAATACAAATTTCTGACTCATCTGTGCGACACTGTAACTGCAATGTGTGATATAAAAAATAATATATATTTTTTTATTTAAATTTTATTTTTTGCTGTGTCATCCCAGTATACATCCAGGGACTGCAGCTCCTTCATCCATCTAGGGGTGTTCTGACAGCACACCCAAAATAAAAGACATTTTTTTATTAATATTTTGCGCTTTATCCTCCCAGTATACATCCAGTGTGCTCCATCCATTTCAGGGTGCTGTATCCGTGGTTTATATTCTTATGTTATAACTTATTGTCCTATTTCCATAATTCTTCTAATCACCACATTGTGATTAATTCAAATTAATATTACTAATAATAATTATAAATGAACTAAATTTAAATTAAATTAATATAACTAACCTTCTGCATGTCAAAGATATCTTTGAGGAACAGAAGAACTTGATTCTAATTTTAAAATATTTTTAACATGAGTACAGCATTTAAAAATATATTGTTAACTGCCACGTGTTTGCTGCCCACTGCTTTGTCATCCAGTTACCTTGATGCAATATTTGGCCTAAACTGGATAAAAACAATATTGTGAGCTTTGAGTTGTTCAGAATAGACTGAAAATGAGTGGAAATGAATGTTATTTTACCTGTTTTTATGATTTAAAAATGAAATCAGATCCAAAACCCGCTAGGTCAGTTTTGTCAAAACCAATACAGATCCAAAACACAAAGGAGATCCAGATCCAAAATCAAAACACAAAACACAAAAATGGCCTGGTGCACACCCCTAATATTAATGAATATTTAAAAATTTATATTAAAAAGAGAAAATTGTCAGTTAGTAAATGTGCCTTTTAGCCCCTGAAACACAACATTGATATAGATTTGAAATCGATTAAAATTGGCCTTTAGTAAATTTACTGCTTAGAGTTGGGAGAGATGTATACAAACTCAGGTTTAAATTACAGTGTAAAAATAAAGCCATCTAGCATTTGTGGTCTACATGCAAAAGACGTCAATATGTACCCTGCATGCTGCAATTAAAGGAGTGTATTTGCACTCCTTTTATTGAAACATGGTTTGTTCCAGATACAAAGTTTCAGTACTTACTATATTTGCTTTGCTCCAATCTTGGAATCAGACCCTTAGTGCCAGGTAGTGGGAGGGCATGTTGTTACTTGTTCAGGCACTAGTGAGTCATAATACAAGCTGCTGTAACTCATAAGAAATTAACTGACATTGTGCTGGAGTCTACTGCTTATGTGCAGGTCTCTGGAAACATGACGCCCATCATGGTCAGGAGACAAATCTAGAACTGGGCACGTGCGGCAGCCATTTTTGGTGTGATTTTTACTGAGGCTGCAGTGCCCATCATGGTACTCTGGAAAGGTAAGTATTAAAACAACATGGGTGCAGTGTATGCAGTTTGATGCCCCCTGGACCTAGGGGCCCATGTGGACCGCAAACATTGCACCCATGATAGAAATTCCAATGATATCAGTGCATAGTGTACATAGTAAAATAGAATGATTAACTACACACATGGTAATATTAGAATCTAGAAATATTCCTTATACTGTACATTTCATAAAGCAACATTTTTGTATAATGAAATGTACTGAAATATTTAAATGACAGATAAACTCTCTTGGGCATTAATTATTGCTATCAAATTTATATATAATTAGTAGAAATTGTTTATATAACTAGAAATATGTAAATGGTTTTTAGAGATCTGAGGTTTTATTAGCCATCATTAAAATGCTCAAGATTCAAGAGAGTAAGTAATTAAATTATTTTCTGAACAGCATATGATTTGGAAGTAACTCGCTCCCATCTTGAAAATAGCTTCACAGATCATTTACTATCCACCTCTATGGTACTTTGTATTTTTATTAGCTGCTCTTGTCAGTTGTTAATTTGCTCAATGTAAATGCTAGACAGGTATCTCCTGTGGCTTTGTAAACAGGGCAGACAATTGATTTTGTTAAATCTATTATGTGTTTGGTCTCTCAAAATTAGAACTATGTAACATGCCAGATGTTCATGTATAGGGTCAAGTGCAACCACGAATGGTAATAGTCTACCAATATGAAACAAACTGTAATGAATTAGAAATAAGGTACACTGTATCTGATTTTTTATTTTTGTTCTAATTTAATTTTATATGAATAAAATTAAAGTAGAATAAATTATTGTCTGTGTTTGTCATTACCACTGCAAATCTGGTACAAGTATAACACATTTATTGGCTGTAGAGGGGATTTGTTACATTACTGATATGTTTCTAATAAACGTGTTTCATAGGTATATCTAGCACAGTGATATATTTTAGTAATGTATCTTCCATCTACCTGGTGTCTCTGTATTATTGTACTCATAGTAGCCTTAAAAAACGTACAGAATATCCCGAGAGATTAAATATTTCTCCTTGTCTTTACTTGCACATATAATTGAACTGGTTGCAATAAAATAACTTGTTTACAAGTAAGAGTGCCACACTCATCATTTGAAGACACAGACTGACATTGGCTAACCTTAAAGACATGCAATGTCACTTTGTGTCTCTGGCATCAAGAATGAGATTGGATTTGACAGGGGAATTTTGCCTGGAAATATTACATGTACACAGCACTGTGCAAAATACAATTTGCTATAAAAAATGAACAAATATTCACCACTTGAAGTTCAACATACTTATACTCATCTCAGCATACAAGATGTGACATGATATCCACACATTTTATCTATTTTCCTGAATGTATGTTTTATTAGTACACAGGCATTTAGACTTTTAATTTGTCCCCATATTTTTGCTGGTTTGTTAGTATTCTGAATTACAAAATGAATCTTGGTTACTGGACCTTAGCCAAACAAATAATAATGCTGCAGATAAATCTCACAATCTAGTAATACATTCAAAAGGACACATACAGTATGCAGGCTCCCTGTGATAATAATGGCATCAAGAGTATAGCCCTCATATTTAATGCATGCTTTAAGTATGACAAGATTGCACGGAAGGCTAGCGGGGTTGCAGTATTTCATCTTAATTGTTACAGCTACAGGTAATAAACCTCTTACAAAGTTTGTGAAATCCTTCTGGATGACATTTTTTAGCATGCATTTTATTTTATATCAGTAATCATACATTATAAGTGTTAAAAATACAGAAACATTTACTAGAACAGTTTAAATAATTTTATGAATTGTTGTTAACAGCCTAGGCCATAAAATAGCAAATAGGAACTTTTTGTTAAATGAGTAAGAATATTTTAAAGCCTTAGTAAATTGGACAGCCTTTTATGCACAAATCTCTTGCCACATGAGGAAATAGTTGAGCATAAGCAATTTGGCATTTTACAGACCATTTTAAATGGACAGCTACAGGAAGAACTGTACATGTGTAGTATTTGGCTATATGGAAGAACATACATTATTATGATTACATTTTATTTATATGGCACCGCAAGTGGTCCGCAATGCTGTACAGTTGGCACACATTACAACAATACAGGGTAAACACGACATCACATTATAGTAACCAAAACTAAAATGGAAAACAAGTAACAACTAGCACCACAAATCTCAATGCACAATACAGCTGGGAAGTAAGGTAAGTGCAGGAGTACTTGGCGTATATTACTAGGGGAGTGCAGTCATTGGCAGAGGTAAACAGCTACAATCGAGAGAAGATTTGGGTTAGACGGTCATTAAGTAAGTGAGGGTTATAGTAGAAGTGCGAGAGAAGAGAGCTGTGAGAACAGGAAGAAAGAGGCCCCTGCTCTGAGGAGTTTACAATCTAGGGGAAGAGGGAAGACAGATAGGTGACATGCAGCATGAGCAAGGATGGGGGCCTGAGGGCAGGAAGTAAGCAGAGTAAAGATGATCAAGGTACAAGGCAGGGGGTGGGGAGAGCAACTTCAAAACATGGTTATGTGGTGAACTCCAGTTTATGTAACATCATTTTTGTGTATTCCTACTGCATATGTTCCATAACTTAATATAAGCAAGCACAAGCAACTGTATATAAATTTGTCTGCAATTCAAGTGCTTATCCTCTTACAATTGAAGAGGCATAACTGGGTTGTATCAGAGACATCCTCAAAAATGTAACGTTCAGTGAGGGTGTGTCATTGTGTCTATAGGCCATGCAGAATGGTACATAAATGTAAATACCAAGTATAGGCTGGTGAAGCTCCAAACTAATGATAGTGACTAGAAGCAAAATAAAGCAAAATAAAGCAACAATTTGTTCTAAATGACTTTTTTAATGTGGATTTTATGTCTGACTGTGTTTATTTTATTTTACATTTTATTCCAAGAAATGTCCCCTCACTTGTTATGAGATGTTTCCAGGGGCGGATTGGGCCACCGGGATCCCAGGATGGGTTGCCAGTGGGCCGATCATTTTGCCCCCTCAGTGGCCACTTGTCACCCCTTCGCAGGCCAGCTGGCTGCCGCGATCGGAGCTCAGCTCAGCTCCGATCAGAGAGCATAAACAGACAGCTGAAGGAGACTAAAGATGGCCAATGGGGGAGCTGCTGCGCATGCCCAGCATCAGCAACTCCTTCCACAATCCTTTGCGGATTCCTTCAGTCACCACTGACGGGTCTGCCTTCAGGTCCTCCTCTGGCTCCATCAGTTAAAAAAAGGCAACAGCAGCAGAAAAGAACAGGAGCTTGTGCCTCCTGGGTCCTGATTGGCAGGGTCACCTCTGTGGGCCACCGATGTCTAGCAGATGTCTAGCGCAACCGATGTCATGTGGATGTCTAGTTCAACCAGCCACTGTAGTATTGTACTGGGACACACACGCTTCATGTTGGTAAGTAGGCCACTTTTCTCACTTTCTGCCTAGGAGTGTGTGACTCGGGCTAGCCTCCACCTGGGCCAGGTATTGTCCATGGTCAGGGACAGCGTGCGTGGGGGCTGCTAGAGGTGGGCATGGTGTTGGTGGAGGGGCTTCTGGCTGCATGGCAATGATGGGTACTGCATCCCTCCTAGGCTGGCACCAGGATCTACCCTGTCTGTGTAATGCACTGGGAGCCCAGCCTGGACCTTTGCCCCACAATGGTTGCATTTGTGCTCAGTCAGTGATCAGGGCTGGGAAGAGGAGGAATAGAGTGTGGTGGTGCTCCTCTCTCTGTATATGGCAGAGGCTGTGCCTTCATGTAACCCCCTTATTTGGTATTGCTGGCTGTATTACATGGGGCAGGGTGCAGTGCATGTGCTTTCTCCTCACATCCTACATGCGGCAGCTGATTATTATTATTAGGGTTAGATGTGCAGCCTTTATCCCACGGCTGCTGGCATTCTGTCTGTACTGTGCTTTACCTGGTGCAATGTGTATAATGTGCTTTACCTGGTCCAATGTGTATAATGTGCTATGCCAGGCGCAAAGTGTATAACATGCTCTACCTGGTGCAATGTGTATAATGTGCTCGGCCTGGTGCAAAATGTATAATGTGCTCTACCTGGAGCAATGTGTATAATGTGCTCTACCTGGTGCAAAATGTATAATGTGCTCTACCTGGTGCAATGTGTATAATGTGCTCTGCCTGGTGCAAAATGTATAATGTGCTCTACCTGGCGCAATTTGTATAATGTGCTCTGCCTGGCGCAAAGTGTATACCATGCTCTACCTGGTGCAAAGTGTAGAATGTGCTCTATCTTGCGCAATATGTATAACATGCTCTACCTGGTGCAGTGTGTATAGGAGGTTTTACCTGGTGCAATGTGTATAAGTGCCACTACTGTGTGGTGTAATGTGAATTTCCACTATTATGTGGCCACACCCCTTCCCCATGAAGCCATGCCCCTATACCTACTTGTGGTCAGGCCTTCTGAGCAGTAATCCTGTCCACTTGACAGACTCCACCCCTTAACAGATCCCACCCCTATTAGGGCTGCTACCATACATTTCCTGGGCTGGTTTTCGATCCCAATCTGCCCCTGGATGTTTCAACTAGTTATTTCATTCTGCCACATATATAGCATACATCCAGTGGCGGTTCTTGCCACGGGCAAGCGGTACTTTTGCCCGGGGCGCCGCCTTCCGGAGGGCGCCGGCGCCATCCGGAGGGCGCCGCACCAGGGCAAGATCCGCCACTGTGCCCCCCGTAGTGCCCTGCTGTGCCCCCCCGCTTTGAAGGGAACCAGACGCGTAGCGTCTAGTTTCCCTTCATGGAGAGGACCTTAGTTGTGCGGTGCGCGATGACGTCATCGCGCACCGCACAGCAAAGGTCCTCTCCATGAAGGGAAACTAGACGCTACGGTCTAGTTTCCCTTCGTCTAGAGGACCTTTGCTGTGCGATGCGCGATGACGTCATCGCGCACCGCACAGCATAGTGGCACAGACACTAGGGGTCATAATTGACCTCTAGTGTCTATGCTGTTCTATGGGAGAGACGTAATAACGTCTCTCACATAGATCAAAGAGAACAGAAGAGAGGAGGAGAGGAGAAGAGCGGCGCCGCCGGCGGAGGGGGTCTGGATCAGGAACGGGGATGGTAAGTATACTTTTTATTTATTTTTATTTTTTCTTTCAGCGCGCTGACCACGCCCCCAATCGAAGCCACGCCCCCCATATTTTGCCCGGGGCGCCACAAATCATAGAACCGGCCCTGCATACATCTAGATTGTATATTATTCTTTTGCAGCTTATTCTCATTTATTACTGTAGATATATTTTTCAGAACATCAAAGTTCTGCTCTTAGCTAGAAATCTTTGAAATCATTTTCTCCCAAATGCTTCTAATTTATAGCAACAGAGAAATCAAAGTAAAAATAATAAGCTGAGCTCAAATAACATCTTTCTGGACATATTTCAAATAATAATAATAAAAGACTATAGTAAATGATAGCAATCGCTATGTTTCCTGTAAATATGTTGACCTACAGGGTAGCTCCTAATAGTATATTTAACTCTCCATTTGATATAAAAGGCAGTTGTTTATATTTTTACATCAACACAAAAGGAACGTTCAAGATACAGTAAATGAAAGATTACTTACTGAAAGTTGCTCACTGACAGGTAGACTGAGTATTGTGTACTAGCATGACTTGTAACTTTAGACATGAAATGCATTGTCTTGTTTTCACCCAGAAATTGTAGGCACATTGATTGACCATTAATTCAGCCATTCTGAAACCAATCAATGGTTGCAATAATTGTTACTCTAAACTTTCAATTTTCAACATGTCTATGGGGTGGATTACAGAAGCTTCTAAAACAGACAAGTGGTGCTGTCAATAGCAACCAATCACTGTCTATAATTTTCTAGAATATAATAGAGAAATTAGAGCTATAATTGGAGTGATGCTATGGCAACATTAACACTTTTCCTTTTTTAAAGTTTTAGTAAATATACCCCCTATATCCTTTATTGTATGATAAGAGTATTACAAGTTTCACCTAAAATGCCTTCCTACCTCTATGACTGTTTATTATAACCCAGTTTTGATTTATCATTGTGTACAATTGTAAAGTGCAACAGAATTTGCTCCACTATATAAGAAACTGTTAATAAATAAATAATAATAAAGATAAAAAAATATTACATAATGACCCTTTAAATTCTCACAAAAATATGCTTAGAAAATTATCATAAGGCATGCTCCATAGACGGGTTCTGTATGTAATACCACCGCCCGAGATGCTGAATGTCACTATCCTGACATCGGCATCCCGAGCGTTGGGAAGTCGGCAGGGTGGTGAGGGCAACTAAGCCCCTTCTGGGCTCACCGCGCTCACCACGCTGCAGTCTCGGTGGCGAGCCACAGAATCTGTTGTCCCTCTATGGGTTTTATGGACACCCATAGAGAGGGAATCACCTACCTCGCCGGTATACTGTTGGCGGTATGGTACCCCCGTCGGGATCCCAGCATCTGTATTGTGACCCATGGAATCCTGACTGTCAGTATTCTAACTGCATACCCTATAGGTACATAAAACATTGTATTGTAAGAACCTTGGATAAGATGTTAGTACTGTGAATATCATTGGATAGGTTAAACTGCCAAATTTGGTTTGGCCCTCAAAACACTTTTACCCTTATTTTATTAGTACACATCTAAGTATTTCATTCTTTATTAATACCCATTGATTGAAACATTGTATAGAAGTACTGACAAACTGTTAATATACTGTACACTAAGGTGTCTTTTTAATAAACAAAAAGAAGTCTCTACTCCAGCATTTTAGAAGGAGAAAGACATATTTTACTTTCTTCTTCAGGGTCCATGGTCTCCACGGGGTTAACCTTGGGTATGGCTGGTGGAGATCAAACAATAAAGCTTTGTGAGCCTCCCAGGATGCACTGGGCTCCTCTCCCCTCATACCTCACCCCCATGCTCAAGTACTTCAGTTTTTTTCAGTGCCAGGAGGAGCTGGGCACACTGAACCGGGGCTGCACACTGCAGCCCAAGCTTTATTTTTATTAAGGATTTCTTCTTTTTTTCTTTTGAGCAATCAGCATCTGGCAGTCCAGAGTATGCCAGCGCTGATGCTCCAACACCCCCACTGGGCTGCGACACCACAACTTGGTAGGTGATTTTGGTTGGACCCCTGGCAACACATTTCACTAGCAGAGGCACAGGTAAGGTGAGTGTCCACTTGTGGGACATGCAAAAAGCACAGTCCATATATCACCGGTCATGGGAGATAGACAGCAGTGTGGATGCAATCCCTGACCATTAAGTGTTCCCGCTACTGCACTAGACCACCAGGGCTATAATGTACACTGGCATTGGAGGCCAATTCTGGCCAGGTGAACCAGTGGTAACATTCAGCATAACAAAAGTCAGCGCTTCCCCATCAGCTCCTCCCCTGCCCAGGGCACCATTCCACTGTGGTCTTCCCACCATGGGCTGCTCCTCCCTCATACTCCTTCACATAGAGATGCTGGGCAATCCATATCTGAGTTCTGCAGTCCTCCAGGAGGGGTGGGCTGAATCTCCTTGTAGACCTCGACCACATAGCAGGTTATAGTCAGCACTGCATCATACCAGCCTCTTCCACAGAGCTGGACAGTTGATATCAGTGCCCTTTGCAGTTACTTTGAATACTCTGCATTGTATTTAACTTATGCTAGTGCTGCTGCATGTTTTCAGATCTCTTCACTGTACATGTTTATTCCTTTACCTTTTCTCTCTCTCCATAACACTTGAGAACTGGTGTGTTGATGGTTATATTTCCCTCACTTTACTGTATATTGTGTGCGTACAATGTCACATACTATTCTTGTTGCGCACTGCACATTGCCATTTTGTGTGTGTACATTACTTACTCTACATCAAACAAAAGTAAGACCAAGCAGACAGGGACACCTAGTCTGGCAGCATGTACAACCTACATGGAGGTTTTACCTCAGGATTTGTCACAGAATGGTCAGTACACAGTCTTGTGCTCCCTAGCACTCCCCCCCACCAGTTGTGCAGGAACCCCAATGGGCATCTTTCACTACGTTGCTGACAAAAATTGCTGACCATATTGCTACCCCACCTGTGGCTCAACCACAGCAGCCTGCACTGGGTTCCAACAGTCATTACAGGATGTTTATCAAGCAATTGCAGCCCCACCCGTTCCTCCTACTTGGTTGGATCATTCTCTGCCTCTATACAGAGCTTGGC
The DNA here is from genome assembly GCF_028390025.1 of Pseudophryne corroboree. NCBI lineage: Eukaryota > Metazoa > Chordata > Amphibia > Anura > Myobatrachidae > Pseudophryne > Pseudophryne corroboree. The sequence continues at coordinate 461,069,682 of NC_086449.1, forward strand.
TGATTCCACTGCTGCATTTCATACCATGATGCAGGGTCAGGGTACACTGCCTACTCCCGCTACAACTAAACGTACTGTGCGTTCCTCACAGTCTACTCTAAAGAAGAATCATCAGTTACTGCTGATCACAAAGAGATTTTAGATGCAGAATCCCCCTCAGGGGATGAGGAGGCCCCACGTAAATTTCATGTAGCTGCATTAATTAGGACAGTGAAATTCTCACTTCAGCTGGAAGATGCTGAACCAGCCCCTGCCACTAAAGATCCTCTGCGCAAATGGCAGAAGGCAGTGCTAGCTGAGTTTCCACACTTAGACCACTTCTCTGAAATCATGAACAAGGCATGGAAAACACCTACTAAGAAATTTACAGTTCCTAAAAAGCTCTGCTCATTTTACCCATTGCCAACATCAGATTGCCCACATCAGATTGTTCACCTACAGTGTATGCTCAAGTGACACATTTAATTAAAAGTTCCATACTTCTTATTCCATCTGCATCCTCTCTTGAGGAACTGCTGGATACACAACTGGATACGTATCTCAAATCTCTATACTCCTTTACAGGAGTGACAGTCAGCAGGCCACAGCTATAGCGTGGGTAGCTAAGGCAATGGAAACTTGGACCAACAACCTTGAACATAGTTTTACATCTGATCCCACTAAAGACCAATTGTCTCTGCTTGCTAATATCAGAGATACCTATTACATTGGTGAGGCAGCTTTGGACACTGTTTTGTTATCATCTAAGGCATGGGTCTTCAATCTGCGGCCCTCCAGCTGCTGTGAAACTACACATCCCAGCATGCCCTGCCACAGTTTTACTATTAAGGCATGCTAAAACTGAAGCAGGGCATGCTGATATGTGTAGTTCCACAGCATCTGGAGGGCCACAGGTTGAAGACCCATTATCTAAGGCTTCAGATGTTTCCATTGTGGCTCACTGCATTGTGTGGCTTCAGTTGTGGAAGGCGGATTCTGACACCAAGAAGGTCCTGGAAGCCCTGCCGTACACAGGAGAGCTCCTGTTTTGACTGGAACTGGACAAAATTGTTGAGAAACTGGCAACCTCCAAGACAGCTTGCCTACAACTTTGTCCTTTCAGTCCTCTCATTCGCAGGGTAAAACCAAAGATCAGGCCTTTACACAACCTCTAAACCCAAAAACCAAACAGGCTTTGGCCACTAGACAACTAACTACCAAGCAGAGGACAAACCCTCATCCTAACAGGGCAGGCCTCCCCCTAGGATACCCCAGGGTGGGAGACTGACATCTTCAGTTCACCCACATATGACGCCAAGTCACAACCGATGCATGGGTCCAAGAAGTGGTCTCTCATGGATACAATCTTTCCTTCCTGAAGCATCCTCCCAGACAATACTTCCCTACTACCCCGTCAACAGACCCCGGCAAAGCACAGGAACTGAAAGGAGTCACACACTCCTTACGACAATCGGTAGTCATTATCCTTGTGCCGCAGCCTCTACAGTGTCAGGGGTTCTACTGTACGATCTTTTTAGTTCAGAAACAAAATGGATCAAACCATCTTATTCTGAATCTGAAATTGTTGAACAAGTACCTCAAGGTCCCAAGTTCCATATGGAGACACTGCGTTCCATTATCCTGGCTATGCGACCTGGGAACTATATGGTCTCACTGGATATACATGATGCGTACCTCTATACCTATAGCAACCTGTCATCAACAATACCTTTGTTTTGCTGTCCTACAACAGCACTTCCAATTTCAGGTCTTCCCTTTCGGACTGTCTACAGCTCCCAGGGTGTTCACCTAGCATATGGCAGTAATGGCGGCACATCTCTGATGGCAGGGACTTTGAATTCTACCTTACTTGGATGACCTCCTTCTTCTGGTGCAGTCTCCAGTGGTGCTGTAATGTCACCTACGGCTGACTATGTCATTCCTCCAGAACCATGGATGGATAATTAACTGGTCCAAGTCCTCACTCACCCCATCTCAGAGGACCCTGCACCTAGGAGCTCTACTGGATGCCAAAGTACAATGCCTCTTCATTCCTCAGGACACTATTGCAACATTGCCATTGCACATCCACAACCTACTTCACAATCCACTGGTCTCAGTCCATTTGGCAATGGGCTCCATGATAGATGGTGGAATATACCAATTTCACTCCAGACCTCTGCAGTGCCTGATACTCACAGACTGGGTTACCAACACAAATCAAGACCCAGACCATGATACTGCCTACACATGGCCAGCCTGGACATGGGCCAACCATTCTGGATTTAACACTGGACACTCTTCACCATGGATGCCAGCCTCCAGGGGTTTGGAGCTGTAAAAGGCAGTCACTCCTTTCAGGGTCACTGGTTGCTGATGGATAGGGATCTCACAATTAATGTCCTGGAACTTTGGGTGGTTTACTGTGCCCTTCAAATAGCTTAGGATCTACTACAGGGTTCTCCGGTCCAGAACTAGTCAGACAACACCACCGCAGTGGCCTATAATTGACAGGGCAGCACTTGCAGTGTGGCAGCAAAGCATGAGCTAACCCGGATTCTCACCTGGGCAGAAATCCACCTGGGCATCTCCACATCTCACCTGCGCATCTCCACAATATTCATTCCTAGAGACCTCAACTGGGAAGTGGACTTTCTCAGTCAACAGGATACTCACACCAGAGAATGGTCTGTACACCCAGAGGTCTTTCAGATTCTGGTACAGAAATGGGGTCTTCCAGAAATTGATCTCATGGAGTCCAGACACAATCACAAGGTTCCAGTGTACGGGGCCAAGACATGAGATCCAGAAGCGAACTTTGTGGATGCACTCACAGTTCTATGGGCCTTCCATCTGGCCTATCTCTTCCCTCCAGTGTCTCTCCTTCCCAGAGTACTATGGAAGTTCAAAGAGGACAGCTGCACGATCATACTGGTAGCTCCAGCATGACCAAGATACCATTGGGTCACAGATCTGCAAGATCTCTCAATAAATTAGCCCCCCCCCCTCTGCCTCTGCATACAGACCTGTTCTCTCAATGGACCTGCCTCCATCTAGACTTGCCTCCCCTGTCTTTGATGGTGCAGCTCTTAAGACATCCCTCCTAAGGGAAAAGGTTTATTTGGTGCAGTGGTTCAAACTATGCTTCAGACATGTAAACTAGCCTTGCCCGCATATATCACTGGATATGGCACTCCCAAGGGCGTAGCTACCATAGGTGCAGGGAGTGCAGCTGCTACGGGGCCCAGAGATGAGAGGGGCCCACCTTCCCTGTCACAGTTACATATCTTATATACTGTGCAAGGGCTTAGTTACCATAGCTGCAGGGAATGCACCTGCTATGGGGCCCACCTTTCCTGTCACTGTTATATGTGTTATATACATTTTTCACCATTGGAAGATACATAAGGGCCCTTACAAACTTTTGCCTTGGGGCATATGATTTATCTAGCTATTATGACCCATGGCCCTGTAATGCCCCTGAATTGTAAAGTGGTATAAAATCTACTGGAGGGCACTATAGTGTAGCATAATATGGACTGGGGGCACTGTAATGTGGCCTAATACAGTATGAACTGGGGACACTGTAATGTGGCATAATATGAACTGGGGACACGCTACTGTATGTCATAATATATATTGGAGGTACTGGGATGCATAATGTGTACTGGCAGCCCTACAAGGGTCATAACATGAAGTTAAGTAGGGCACCACTATGGTTTATAAAAAAAATTAGGGCACTATTATGGGGCATACAATTAACAACTGCTGCAGAGAGGTGGACACTGGGACAGAGGCCCCTACAAAATGTTGCTTTGGGGTGCACAAACTTCTGGCTATGCCTCTGGGCACTCCTATTTTCAATGGTGTGCTAGTTGTCACTATGACCTTAAAGTGCTCAACATCCCCCTCAGATATTAGTCTTTTACAGGCAGGCCTAACCCTGGGTCTTCACCTGGTTTCTCTGAAGGTACAGCTCTCAGCTTTGTCCATCTGGTTCCAGAAGAGACTAGCTTCCTTGCTGGATGTCTGTACCTTCCTCCAGGGGGTACTCAGAATACAGACTCCATTCATTCCCCCAGTAGCTCCATGGGATCTGTCCTTGGTTCTTTGTGCCTTACAACTTACTCCCTTTGAACCTTTGGAAATTGTAGACCTTAAGTTGCTCACTGCTAAAACTCTTTTTCTGCTTGCTATAGCTTCAGCCTGAAGAGTCTCTTACTTGGGAGCTCTCTCCTGTTGCTCCACTTTTTTGATATTCCACCAGCACAGGGTTCTCATTCAGACTAAACCTGGATACCTACCTAAGGTAGTTTCTAAATTCCATATCAATGAACCAATTGTAGTACTGGCCTTACAGGAGCCTGGTCTTTCTCAAGAGGAAGCCTCATTGGATGTGGTCTCCAGATCTACGTAGACCGTACTAGTTCTGTTAGGAAAATGGATGCCTTATTAATCCTCTATGGATTCCACAAGTTGTTGGCTATGCATGACCATCTCACAGGCTTACATGCAGGTTGAACTTCCTGTTCCAACTACAGTCTCTGCTGACTGTTCTCGCTCTGTGGGTCCTTCATGGGCATCATGCCGTGAAGCGTCTGCTGAACAATTATGCAAGGCTGTAACATGGTCTTCTACCCATGCATTTCTTAGGTTATATGCCTTTGATACGTTTGCATCTCAGGATGCTACTTTTTGCAGCAATGTTCTCCTTTCAGCATAGGAGCATTCCCTCCCTATTACAATTGCTTTGGAACATCCCAAGGTTAACCCTGTGGAGATTATGGACCCCAAAGAAGAAAGAGTTATGGTAATACTTACCTTCATTAACTCTTTTCTTTGAGGTCCATGAGATCCACAGGGCACCCACTCTGATGCACCTAGCTTCAATGGGTTGCCTTAATGGTCACCAGTTCCCTGATCTTCTCTATGAGAGTGTGATTTCTTGTGTGTACCATTTTTCCTTCTCTCCTCTTTCCAGCTCCTGCTTTGGGATTGTTAACTAAATCTGAAGTGCCTGAGCATGGTGACGGGGTATGAGGGGAGAGGAGCCCAGTGCATACTGGGAGGCTCACAAAGCTCTATTGTTCAGTACCAGTCGTAGTATCCACCAGCCATACCCAAAATTAACCATGTGGATCCCATGGACCTCAAATAAAAAGAGTCAATGCAGGTATGTTTTACTATAACACTTTCTTTTTGTTTCCTCTCTCTTTAGTTACATTGAAAGTGTACAGATAGCCTTATCATTTTTCCTCACTTAATCTGCAGCCCCCTTTGGATTTAATGGGGGCTTTTCAAGAACAGCACTTATGTAGATGAGAGAACCAGCATTTATGTAGATTTTTGAGACACATAATGCGATCTCTAGATGATGATGATGTTATGTGTCTTCTTACCTCTATAAATGGAGAAAAACAGGAATTTTCTTCTTGATTTTCTAAGCTGCCTAGCTCACACTCTCTGCTTGCCTGGCTGGCTTCCCATTCAGCATCAATCTTATGTCACCAACGTTGATTGGCTCGTGCACAAAGCATTCAAACATCTTTCGAAAGAGCTTTCCTGACACTTAAAAAATATAAATATGGCAGAAATTACAAAACAAAAATTGGCAACATTTTTAGTCATCTTTCGCTTTTTTTTCCAAATAGACCCCTTAAATTCTACCTTCACTCATTAACAGGTTTATGACTAATCGACCCAAAAAGCTTTATCTTTGCATGGCGCTTGCTACTTGTCAACACACTCTCCTTCCAAAAAAATAAATTTTGTTAAAAATTAGGAAGAAGACCTATCATGCAAATTTTGGGTTGTAGTACAGTCAAATCTATTGCTCTTCTACCACATATATTTTGTACTATCAACTGCTTTCCAAAGGTGCATACAGTACATGCATATGCATACAGGTGGTAGAGGCTTAGACTGTAGAGCAATTTAAAAATTCTTGGGATAGGCATATGAATATCCTTACAAAGAATTAAGGCTCAAAAAGGGTTGAGATTACCTAAAGGATAAAAAAAGGGGCAGACTAGATGGTCCAAGTGGTTCTTATCTGTTGTCAAACTCTATGTTTCTATGTTTCTATGCCTAATCGTTTTGCAATTATGTGCGCACATCCTTATTATACTTTTCTAGCTTGAGTAGACAACTTTTAAAGTGCATGTGGAAAACGTACATGTATATCTAAAGCAGAGGAACTGTACATATGCCCAATTCTATTGCAAAGCAAAATCTGTATCCACTAATCCCTCCCTTTTTCTTTGAATTAGAAACAGTCCTTCTGTGGAGAAATGGTCTCCGTCCAATTACATGCTCTTTTATATTCTTGCTCTCAATGATGAACTCTCGCGCATTGCTTCTCTGACATTACTGCTTCTTCTCCATACTTAGCTACAAACTCCATCACTCTGCACATCATATCCCACAGTCTGGTGCAAACTTCTGCTCTTCAGCAAGTGCCACCATGTTAACCTTTAATTCTATGCATCCAGGTTTACATATAGGAGCACAGCACTAACAAGAAGACTGTGCTCTGTACCTTGGCAATGTTGTGCTCTGTTGTTACATGAGGAAATTTACTGCAACCAAACTAAATGAACTGTAGAAATGTAGGATCCCAGAATTCTATAGAATTCTAAGGATTGCACAGTATGCAAAGACACATAATGAATTCTTAACCTGCTTTACTTCTTTGTAATATTTAAACACCAAATATAAATTGATATCACATTTGTACTGCTTAGAGTTACACAAATTGCCTTAGCTTTCTTTAAGGAAATAATAAATCAGTATTCAGTTTAATCAGACTCATGGGGCTAACTTGATGAAATAATCACATGTTTTGTTACACAATGTTTTATAGCTTGAGTATGATAAGAATACTAAAATCATAATCTGTGCTTTTTACTGCTTTCTGGTTGTTCAGGGGAACTGTGACCTAAAGTGCTTAATGTATCTAATAGTGTTTAATGCTATGCTAACATTCCAGTGTAGGCCGCAGCAAGGTGCAGTAGCAGGGGTATCCGGTTGCAATTCCTATCATGTGAGCCCCATTATACACAGGTCGCTGGTTGTACATGAAACAGTAGAACAAGACTGTCATATGATAATCAAAAGGTGTCATCCTATTTTTCTTTCAATATACAGTATGTTTATTGGATTATCAAAACAATACAATAAAGCAATCGGAATGCATACATTGACAACAGTATATGACATGTAGAATGAACATGTATCATATTGTGAGGTAATATAGAAGAAGGGCAATAAATTACCTTCAAGAGTCATTGTCAAAATAGTCTGATTGGGGAAGAAAAAAATATAAGGAAGAAAAGGGAAGGGTAGAATACAGAAGCAATAAGCTAGTGCTGGTTAGTGAGTTACCAATAGATAAATATATTATATACTGAGCAAATAATATATTATCCAGTCTATAACTGTTAAAGTAATGGAGATGATGATGCAAAAATTAAATTTAAATAAGCATTATTAAATTGAGGAAAGACAATTGGCATTGGTATCCAATGTGTTAAAAATGCAATCTTGTGATTGTTGGTCTAAATGCTTTATGAAAAAAAAATCCACTTATTGAATAATTTCTATAGGCTATTGTTAACCTCCAAAGATATAGATCTCCTATCAAAGTACAATATTTGAAGAAGATTTTGTTGAACTTCAAAAGTGAAGGTGAAGAACACTTGGTCCAATGCAATGATGATTTGGGACGGAATATCAGTCTTATAATACAGAGAATTGGCATACAACTCCCCCAGTATCAAACACCTTTGATGTTATATCCATACCTTTGCTCTTCAAAGACCCTGTGTGCCATGACCGTGTAATGCCCCATCGTGCATGTGCATCTTAGTAACGCACACACCAATTAAGAATGTATTGAGCATCAATTGCCACAGCTGGTGTGGCCTGGTGTGGGTGTGACTAGATTTGCCAGGCGTACACTTGTGGCCACGATGAAGCCACAATGAGCATGGCTACATCTGTAGATATCAAAATAGGGAAAGGACCAAGTTGCGATTGTATAGATAAATATGGAAAACACTCTGCATATTGCATATATGGTAACAACAGATTAATAACAAATGTTTGAGATCAAATAAGGTTTGAGATAATAATATGGTAAAAAAAGGGGGCAGAGTAGTTCTTATCTGCCGTCGAATTCTATGTTTCTATGTAAGGTGATATAATAAAAAATGTGTGAGGACAAATTGCAAGAAAATAGTAATAACACGTAATGTTATACAATTTTACAATTAGAATATGAGCTATAAGAGAACATCCTATAAAAATAAGTGTAAGCTTTATGTTAATCAGGTACTTACTGTTTAGAACATAAAATAGATTGTCAGATTGCAGCTTTAAGCTTTGCTGGAAATTTTCAATATAACCTTTAATGGTAAAGTACAGATGTGTCCACATACTGTATACCTATGCATAACAGACTTTGCCACTTTGCCACACTAAGCGTCCCACCAGAAACATTTTTACAAAATATGGTCTTATTTACCTCACTATTTCTCATTTATAGTGTGCTGCAAAGCTGCAAGTCAATCTATCCATGCTTAATTAGAAAATCTAGTCCACACTAACAATTTAATGTGCAACAGAAAAGTGATGATCGACATACTATAGTATAAAAAATATAAGGTACTGTTTATTATTGCTTCCAGTAATGCACATTACTTTCTGAATAAATAAATGTTAAATAGTAGTATTACTTGCTATTTCGGTATTTATAAAATATTTTATCCACCCAATAAAATATAATATACAGTACTAGCACCACATAACAATCAGCATATTGTGAATCTAATGTATGTTTTATATATTCAGTAAATAAAATACACCTTTACTGGTTAAAACAGTTTAAACTTAACATTTGGTTGTCTGCAAGAGTATTAAACAAGTGAGCAAGACTTTAACAACCATTGCTACTAAAATTAATCAGTCCCTTTTTAATTCAGAATATTTGGACCTTATTGAGCCAATAAGCAAAATGACTGGATAAAGAATATGACATTAATAATAAAATATCTATTGCCCTAAAGCATTTTAATACATTTTTTTAACTGCGCTGTTGCTGTGTTTACCAATGGCACTCATTTAATTCATCATCACCAGTGACACTCATTTAATTCACCATCACTTCAATAGATTAGAAAATTGTACAGAATACAAAAAAAAAATACTAGAAATTGAAGGCTGATTCTGAAAAATACATTATTACAGTGGCAGTGGCTTATTGGGTCAGTTATTATCAGAAAATGTTGAAAGTACTGTACTTGAGTTATTATTTTTTTAAACTCTTTTTTTAGGTCTTTTTATCTATAAATATTTGTCGGATATCCCTGCAAAACAATATTTTTTAGGGGGTACCTTCAAATATGAAGCATTTCTTGAATGTCTGTACAGGGGGCCATAGCTGATATCAGCTATCTGCTGCAATCTTCCATATTGGATTGCAAAAGCAGCCCCCATAGAAACTTACGGGTACTCCTTTCCTGCAGAATTTACCGAGCTTGGCCCAAGTAGCTAATGCCTTCTGAAGATAGAATTAGCAATTGTAGCTTTGAGACTACAATCCGCAATAGCTACTAGAGAATCCCTCTCCCAGATCCTTTTGTGAACTGTAGCCCCCCAGCACTCAACACTCCTGCATGTCTGGTCAGCAGACAACACATGTCCATTAGCATGGCAGCCCCCAGCAAATGTAAGTAACCCGATCGCTAGTGTCATCGCTTTTCTTTCACACATCATAGGGATAGGTTCCTATCAGAAACCCTGTCCCTGCATTTAAAAAATTATATATTCTGGAGGAATCGACATTACAACAGGGGTGCCGCCTCTACCCGAGTGTCACCCGCCGAGGGGTGACAACGAAGTGCCGACTCCTCTTCAGTGACAGGAGCAGGGTGCTGCATGTAACATGTAGCACTGAGCTCCTATAACTGTGTAGGAGCCACCACTACACACACACCATTCCCTGGGTGCAGCCCATATCTCTTGCACCACCGGAGTGATAAAACAGGGGTTCAGGAAACAAGGCCATGCCCCCTGACAGCGAGGCCATGTCTCCTGTTTGTGGGGTCACCTCCCCTTTTTACCGACATGTGGCTCTGCTGTATGCACTGCATCTCCCCCCCGCTCCGGGTTTCAGCAGCTGGAAGAAGGTACTTAATTTTTTATTGCTGCAAATAACAGTGAGAAGAAATTATATTTATCGGGTTCAAAAACTTAAAAATAAATAAATGGACCCCTTACTCTTTTAATTGTAACTTTTAAATATAGTAAGTTTAATATAATTGCTTGTTTAGGATGATCAAAAGATTAGCTATCTACTATATACAGTAAAAGCGGAAATCCGTCCTTCTGTCTTTAGAACAGGTGATGGTAATCTGCGCACTGAGGTGTTAGGTGTCAGCTGGGTCGGGGTGGGCTGCAAGTTCAGGGGATGTCGAGTCCCTATTGTTACAGACTTAAAGAACGGGTACACGATGCGAGAACACAATGTGAGAAATTTAACTGCGCTCTACCCCTGATGTTCATATGTCTCAATCTGTTTATAACGGAAATACCTGTGCTGTTTCTTAGCTTGAGGTCTTTCTATACAAATCCACAGTTTAGAAGCGAAGATCGTGAAATTTTACATACGAGCGTATTAAAACACAGCGGAGGCAACTAAAACAATTAGAAATCCCTAGCACCACTAGGGGCGAGACCGCAGCACAGAGTATATCAGGAGACAGCATAACTCCGGAATTGCTGGAGCAATGTACTCAAAAAATGGTACACATATGCCTTATAATCTGGAAATAAGTGCTGTGGGGGAAAACACTCCTAGCACCACTAGTGGTTAGTCAGCAGCACCGAGTATTTCAGCAGACAGCATAACTCTGGAATGCCTGCAGAAATTTACAACAAACTTGACACACATGACTTTCCCTCTGGAAACAAACACTGTGGGGGGGTCAGACATCCCCAGCACACATAGGTGTGGGACAGCAGCACAGAGTATGTCAGCAGATAGCATAACTGTGGAAGGCCTGGAGCAATTTACACTAAACTTGGTACACATCTGACTTACAATCTGGGAACAAACACTGTGGGGGTAAGACACCCCTAGCACCCGTAGGTATGAGGCAGCAGCCCAGAGTTTTTCAGCAGACAGCATAACTCTGGAATGCCTGGAGCAATTTTCACCAAACTTGCTACACATATGACTTACACTCTGGGAACAAACACTGTGGGGGTAACACACCACACTAGTGCCCCTAGGGGTGGGCCAGCAGCACAGGATATATCAGGACATGCATGATATGTCAGTGATGACAGGGCTGCATGTGACAGGGCCTGTGACATGATGTGAGGAGGGGAATGCAGGTAGCACAAACCCACACACTGAGAGTTATATAGTGGAAGTAGCATGGTCCCTCAGCAGCACAAAGTATATTATGAAATACATAATGTGCTGCACTATATAAGAAACTGTAAAAAAATCGATAATTTCACAGGGGCACTGACATGATGTTAGGAGGGGAATGGAGGCAGCAGGAAGCCACAGATTCAGAGTTGTATAGTGGGAAGAGCAGGGACCCTTGGGGGACCAAAAAGGGTCCGGCCAATACACAAAGTGCATCAGGGAAGCAAGATATGCCTATATACTAGATCTCCAACCAACGTAAATTAACGAACATCTATTATTCTAACTTACCATCCTCATCCCGTAGCAAAGCTATCTACAATGTTATTTAGACTGTGTTTAATATTTCAATTTATTTTTTTAAAGAGACATTCTTAAAATCCCGGGCAACGCCGGGTACTCCAGCTAGTAGACATATATAGTAAATATTTAATAAAATGCACATTTCATTTATAGTAACTTAGAATTGCTTGGTAGTACTTTTATGCCCACCCTCATAGTATATGTGGTATGTGGGCATGGGATTTATAAATGGCACCAGAAAATAGCATTTGTATATGCTGTGCTGCCATAACCATCATCAAGACCAGATTTCTGTGGTCAATGGCAGCTGGAAGGCCCAGAACTCAGACCAGGAGTCACAGTTGTACTTGGTATTTAAGAAGAGCGCTGAATGTTAAATGCTGAATTGCTATTCACTTCCTCAATTGTAATAGAAAACCTCCTTTCCATGCAGTATAACCTTACTTACAATTCCAATATACTAGTTATGATGAGGTATAACTTATATTGAGTTTATGAATTTGGGAAAACATGACACACTTAAATGACTACCCTCCTGAGATAAAAAAAAATACTTAGTTTTCTGAAAATGCCCAAAAATAAGTATGGGAAGTTTTCATATATTGACTGTGTCATTTATATTACTATAACATAAAATATATTTATTCAACTGTGACATAAAATGAAAGCCCTATACTGTATATTCAGAGAAAAGAACAATATAAATGTGCTTAATTAGACATAGAAATAAAAATGGTATTCGTAGCAAAGCCTTGGCAACAAACAGTATAAGTGAAAAAATATTGTGGTTATTAATGTGCAAACCAGTTTACTATGAATAAATAAAAAAATGGTACGTCAAATGCTTGTTATCAATAGTACAATTGTGTATTGCTAAAATACTGTTACTATAATAATAAGATTTATTATGACCATGTAACAGTACAGTGCAATTGCTTTTTTTGAAATTACACATCTACCTTGGGTTACTGGAAAAAGAAACCCAGGTAAGTGCATGGATTTTCAGGTGAAAATGTGATTTCTGTAGGAGGTGCTGTGGCAAAGTTTGACAGATCAGAGATTTCCTTGTTTAGTGTAAGTTAGATGGGTGAATGCACTGACTTTTGCAACTACATTTAGCGTTAGGTCCATATATATTTGGACACTGACATAATTTTCCTAATTTCGGTTCTGTATGCTACCACAATGGATTTGAAATGAAACAATGGATATGCAGCTGAAGTGCAGACTTTCAGCTTTAATTCAAGTGTTTGAACTAAAATACTGTATGAAAAGTTTAGGAATTGCAACCATTTTTACACATAGTCCCCTATTTTAAGGGGCTTAAATTGTACACATTAACATAATCATAGATAAAATGTAATTTTAAACTTTGTTGAGAACTCTTTGAAGGCAATGACTGACTGAAGTCAGGAATTCATGGACATCACCAAATTCTGTGTTTTCTCCTTTATTATGCTTTGCCAGGCCTTTACTGTAGCTGTCTTCAGTTGTTGTATGTTCATGGGTCTTTCTTCCTTTACTATTGTTTTCAGCAACTGAAATGCATGCTTGTTCAGTTTGAGATCATGTGACTGACTTGGCCATTGTAGAATATTCCACTTCTTTGCCTTAATAATCTCCTGGATTGCTTTTGCAGCATGTTTTGGGTCAATGTCCATCTTCACTGTTAAGCGCTGTCCAATCAACTTTGCTGAATTTGGCTGAATCTGAGCAGACAATGGGGGAGATTCAAATGTTTGAAAAGTCAGTTGGGAGTCTGTTTTTTCCTATCTGATAGATAGGAAAAAACAGTCACCAAATCGAATTTTCAAACATTTGAATCTCCCCCAATATATCCATATAAACTTCAGAATTCGTCTGGCTATCTACTGTCACATCATCAATAAACACTAGTGACCCAGTGCCATTGGAAGCCATGCAGAAACATGCCATCACACTGCCTCCACCGTATTTTACAGATGATGTGTTATGCTTTGGATCATGTACCATTCTAAGCCTTCTTCATACTTTTTCTGCCCATCATTCTGGTACAGCTCAATCTTACTTTCCTTTGTCCAAAGAATTCTGTTCAAGAAATAGGCTGGCTTTCTTAGATGTTTTTGGCAAAGTCTAATCTGAAATTTCTATTCTTGATGCTTATGAATGACTTGCACTTTGTGATGATACCTCTGCATTTTCTCTCACGAGTCTGCTCTTTATGGTAGACTTGGATAATGGTATTCCTACCTCCTAGAGGGTGTTTTTAACTTGGCTGGATGTTGTGAATGATTTGTCTTTCTATGAAAACGATCCTGTGATCATACACCACTGTTGTTGCCCTTAGATATCAAGGCCTTTTTGTGAAGATGAACTCACCAGTGTTTTTTTTACCTCAGAGTATACCAAACTGTTTATTTGTTCATTCCAAAAGGTTCCCTCTATCTCTTTGATGGATTGATTTGGGTCACTTGCATTGACAGCTCCTTTGACAGCATGTAGAAACAAGAGAGCAGATGCACCATACAACCATTAGAATTAAAATAAATTTAATTATACATAATATCCAAGGTTTTTTGGTATACAATTGGCTAATATTATGTGCCTGCCCACCAATCATCATAAAAGTCCTTGGACAGCATGTTGTGGGTTTAGAGCAAAAGCTTCCAAATACAAATGCCACAATTGGAATCATCTCCAGACATTTTGTCTGGTTAATCAATAAATAAATAAATAATGAAGAAATAGCCAACATTGGTACATAAAAAAGCTTTTGCATTAATTGTCAAATTATTTTGGTCCCTTGTAAAAAAGGGAGCTACATATTAAACAGATGTAATTTCTGAACCCTTCCTCCAGTTTGTTTTGGTAAACAGCTAAAATAATAAATATTGTTTCAGTGTCCAAATATATATGGACCTAACTGTATATAGAATATTTCATTATGTGGGAGGAGATCATTTAAATTACATAATGGGATGATGAAGGTGAATTTAATATCATAATCACTGTTATTTTCTGATATAAGCCCATTTTTCTGTATCCTCGTACGTGGTCAAAATTGGGTCTGGTTCTATACTTTCAATGATTCCCCATTTAGTTGCACAGAAAAGCAAATTTGAAGGCACACTTTTACTAATGTATTGCAAACATAAAAAGTGTTATTTGCATAGAATTGAAGTCACTGGAGCCAGCTTTGTGGGTACTGTGGCTGCTCAAGCAAGCCCAATATTTGTGCTGCTTCTGCCACTAGCCATTTCTATGCATGACATTATTCAGTCATATTGGGGTAAGAGGAATTGATGCACCCCCAAGCATTTTTAAAAGTTAGCTCTTGTGTTGGAAGTTATGATGTTGCCACCAGTGGCAGCTCCAGAGGTGGAGCTGCAGTGCAGTCCAAAGTTCAAAAAGGAGAGCCACATCTACTGCCACTAATTGTCATACCAAACTGACTCACTGGCAGAAGGACTATGCTGCAGCCCCATATCTGGGGCCGCCACTGGTTGCCACCATTTATATATTTTCGGTGGATCCCTAACGATACATACCTTCATCTTTGCAGAAACATTTCCAAGAGATGTAAGGCCTAATTCAGACCTGATCTGTGCTGTGCATTTTCGCACAGCAGCCGATCAGGTCTAAACTACACATGTGCCGGCACCGCAGTGCGCTGGCGCATGCTATACAGCCAACAGCTGTCTCAGCCCTTCGATCGCCTCTGTCTGCTTGACACGCAGAGGTAGTCGCTGGGAGGAGGGGGCGGGTACGGAGCTACTCTTTCAGTACAAAAGCATCGCTGCTGTGTGTGATTGATCGTAGATGTGTTAAATTTAGCACAACTGCAATCAGGTCTGAATTAGGAACGTGGTGCACTAAAATGCAATTGTTGCCCTAACAGAAATAAATAAGCAGGAACAGATTTGTAATGGGTTTATATTGAATTTTCATCTGGCTCATAATTTAGAGTCAAGTGAAGATAAAAACTTACTGGGCCTAGTAGTTTGCATTTCTGTGCAAACTCTTTATTCAGAGACTACTGTCTGTTGGTGCTATTTTATTCATTTTTAACAAGCTTATGTCTCACTGCACTTTGCTCTGGAAGCAAATATATAAAAGGAAAAAAACATGACAGTTCTGCAAGCCCCACATACCTATCAAAATATTTGATAGTTAATTAGCTTATTTTTTAGTTCATTTACATTTTATCTGTAAATGGCTTGGTTTTACAGCTATACCTGCTGACATAACACAACTTTTGCAAACAGATGAATCAGTAGTGGTGATTGGGGACACCGTATTCAGCTTTAGTTTGTGCCCTGCATAATTAACAGCTCCCACTGACATGAAAATAAAGAAACAATAGTGAACTGAAACAAATACAGTTTGCAAGAAAATGAATCACTTCTTCTTTCTAACTGATCTGTATCAAGGACATGTGATTCATCACATAGACCATGGAAACATTCATTTAAACTGAAGATTCAGGGTGTAGTGGCCCCTTATCTTATATGATTATTGCTGCAATTATGTTGGTGTCTATTGAGATTTCATAAAATTACAATACATAAAAAACTCAGCCTAATGAATTAAAACTTAATATCCTTAAAACTTGTTGTAAAGCTGGACACATTGAAGCCAATTTCACAGGCAGAAAATGCATCTCACGCAATTCTGTGTGTATGGTGAGCTGGAGATTTCTCACGATGTGTCCAAATATGAAACAGTGGCATACTGTATGCACCATGTTTGTGCCAGGAGTAACACAACTGTAAACAGGTGGCTTGATAGAGGTTCGGTATGAAATATTGATGGCTGGGATGCCGGCTGTCAGTATACTAACAGCGGCATCCGTGCCACCAGTATGCCGGCAGCAGGACAAGCGCTAGTAAGCCCCTTATGGGCTCACTGCGCTCGCCATGCTGTGGTTACGGTGGCTCGCTGCACTCACCACAGGTTATATTCTCCCTCAATGGGTGTCGTGGACACCCATAGAGGGAGAATCACCTACCTTGCTGGTATTCCGGCGCCGGCATTGTACTGCTGTGCGGGATTCGGGTGTCATTTTGTGATCGCTGGGATCCCGTGCGGCGGTATGTTAACCGCTTTCGCTTGACAGTGTTAGCTGTAAATGATAAAGTCACATTAACCAATCTGAACACAATTTATTAGAGTGAGGAATGTCAAATACGTAACAGAATAATGTTTGCACAGTGTTATTAATACATTTGAAAGTTATGTTTACCATGTAAAATACAATTAAATACATAAGCCAGTTATTTTCCCCTTTAAAATATGCATCTGCTTCCTGGTTTATCTCTTTCGCATTTACATGAACATGCTGTTTCTGTACTCAAACTCTGCTTTTACATGCTCCGTAGCTAATCTAAACTCTCTAAGAGTAAGGAAATGTAAGAATATGATACTACTGAATCAGCATATGGATAGAAGCATGTCTTTTTTGTGAGGTACAGTTCCCGCAAAATAAATATATATAAGGTCAAATATCCAGTTTTTCAATCTACAGCTACAGCAAACCATTCCGCAAAATAAGCTATAGTATAAATCCCTTTAAATCATATTTACAATCTGAGTACTACATGGTTTATTAAAAATAAATAAAATTGATCTTCATTCAGCGTTATACCTGCCAAGAAAGGTCCATCAAACTAAATAATTCAGCAATTATATACAAGATACGTATTTAGCGCTAACAGTTTTCTAACAATCACTATACAAATTACTTTGTCATACACTAATACTATTTAAAAGTATTGTTTCTAGTATTTACTCTCTGATTTATATAAGGGAGGAATTATAACCAACACAGGAGTATATTGGACCCTATTCAGCTTCAGTTACAGTTTTGCTAAAATAGAAAAACTGCCAATGCTTGGGATCATATGCTGGGGACCGCCCAAAACAGGGCAAGGCCACCCAATATGCTAAAGGTGGCCTGCGATGCAATTGCAATTCAATTAGGAACACATTGCTAAATAAAGGATGCCCCCCTATATCTGCAGTCTGGCTGCAAAAGGAATTGGGGCCCCCCCATGTTTCCCATTGCAGTGGCCACATGTAAGGTCATGTGGCTGCCCCAAACCTACCTCAGTTTCCAATGCCATGCACCCGCAATGCCGTGTCACCACCCCAACTGCCCTGTGAACGCCTCTGCCTGTCAATCGGGCAGAAGTGTTTGCATCAATGTGATGCGATCTCATTAACTGAACCATGCAGATCAAGTCCTGCACATACGCACTGGGGCTAAAAATGGCTCAGTGCGATCACATCCCATTAGCAGGCCATGCTGAATAAGGCACATAGTGTGGTATTTTAAATATTGGATGATAAACCATACTTGCCTACCTGACCCTCTCCATGAGGGAGAAAATGCTCTGTTCCTGGACTTTCCTGGTAATTTCTGATTGCCATCACCTGTGGTGAAACACCTTTCTTATCAATTAACTAGCTCATCACACGTGATGGCAATCATACATTACCAGGAAAGTCCAGGAACAGAGCATTTTCTCCCTCATGGAGAGGGTCAGGTAGGCAAGTATGTGATAAACACACTTTATCGTGTAATTTCATACCTACAAGCAAGTTAGTAAAACCTCCATCAGTCCTTATGTAATTACCCTTATATTAATAAAGAATAAATATAAACTTTTTTTTAGAACAACCATGATTCCTTCACAGGAAAAACGTATACAATTCGGAAAGGTGACTCCTCCTCCTTGCCCCTATGTGTTTTCATTTACAGTACGTATAACCTATTTAATACATTTCATGAATGTGTGAAATGACAATATAAAGGGTGTTTATAATCCACTATTACAAATACTACACTTTATACTGTATTCTCCTCTGTAGGGTATCAATTTATCTGTTATGTAAGTGAGAAAGAAAATACTAGAAGGCATGAAGACAGCTGGATGGTTTGAATAAGTTGGAAAGAAATACTTTTAAATTGTATTATTGTATGACAAAGTAATTTGTAAAAGGATTTTTAGAATAGTGTTTCTGCAGCTACATTAACCTGCTTATTTTGTGTATAATTGTAGTACATGATTTATTGCTCATCTCTCTGCAGCTTCATGGTGTATACTGTATATAGCAAATGTATCCAGTGATTTTTTTTAAGTAAAAAAGGTGCATCTGGTCCACCTCCTCTCTAACCAGCAGGGCTGTGGAGCTCTTGGCACTAGGGTCCCTAGGGGACCCTATTGCTGTCCCAGAGTTTAGAGTGCATGCACAAAGTGAAAAGATATGGGAAGATGGGGCAGGGACCAACCTGCTGAGTCGAGATCTTCTTCATTATGGCATGCAGCTCCTTTCTGGGAGAGTCATTATCTTGGAGCTCAATTCTTACCCCGAGCTTCACAAAGGCTGTACCCATGGAGAAGCCTTCTTTCCAAGTATGCTGGACTCTCTGGTTTGCTCAGTTGTGCCTGTGAGGGTCAAACAGGAGCATATTGTGTGGAGCTTCGCTGAGAGAGATGGAGACTGCCAGCTATATGAGCACTAACAAGTCCCCCTTTTCAAGCTGAGCAAAGGGCCAAATCCAAATTACTTAGCAGGCAATACTGGCAATTTGTAGACAACTATATGACCTGGGTATGAGTGCCCTCTAAGCCTCTGGGTACCATAGCAACAGCACCCCCTGTACCCATTGTTGCTCATGCCAAGAAAGGTGTCTCTCTCTGGCAAAATGCAACTGAATATATCAAAATGTGTACTTTTAAAGTACAAAGCCTAGGGGTATATTTAAAAACCACCAAAAACCTACCACAAAAATGTAGATAGTTATTACTGGCAAAATAGCTCATAAAGGATCCTGACTTGAGCCATTTGGTCAATAAGAAGAGGAATCACAATACACTTACTATATAATGAGTCCAATTATTATGTACTGAATAAGGAGGCCGATAACATTGATCATTCTCTTAGAAGGAATACTATTTTATCAATATATTGGAAAATTATGGCTTTATTTTATTACTACAATATTATTTAGGAATATATTACAGAGGCAATTTAAATTGTTAATAGATGTTCAGAAATATTTTTATGAAGAGCAACATTTACTTTTTATGATGTGGGCACACTTTAAAATAATAAATGTTGCCACTGTCAACAAAATAATTTTAAACATGAATTACCAATTAATGTATGTAGACCATTTAATATAATTAACATAAAACAGATTGACATCAGTGGTTTACAAAACCCCATGGAAACCGCTGATTAAAAAATTCAGTAGTTTGGTGTTTCAATCTGCCGGTGATTCCAAGCCCCAACAAAGCTTCTGCTTAGTAAAATTATCCGCTAATCTCTGCCAGCTCACAAAAACAGAGAGACCCTTTCTTACAGTGAAAATGACAATGTGGCTCTCTGCACAGCAATTAGCTGGTACTATATTATGTCTACAGTCAACATGTCAATATTTCTTAAGTCCACCTGAGAATTTGAACATCGTCATTATGTTGACATTGAACATGTTTATAATGTTTATGTTGACATTCAGCATGTCGACACCAGTGGTGCCGAGAGGCTGGTACTCTTTGCCCAGGCTGTTGGAAGGCCCGGGTTCCACTGTCCCCCCTTTCCCAATTTGTAGACAGCAGCACTCGGGGCATGGAGAGACAGGAGTGACTGCTGCAGCAGCCTCTCTACTCAGCCCAGCCCACACCTCTCTGCATTTGCCATGCCTCCTCCCAGTACCTGGGCATGGCACAGCTGTCGGCACCTCTGGTCGACACTGATGTAATGTCAACATGATCAGAATGTTGACATTATAATTTTAATGGCAGTACATACCTAACCTTTATCCCAATGGTAACCCTAACACTAACCCTAAAACTAACGGTAACCCTTACACTAACCTCAGCTCTAACCCTAATGCTATCCCTAATCCTATGCCTAATTCAAAGGTCAACTTTGTCCAGTAATACTAACCCTAAAACTAACGGTAACCCTTACACTAACCTCAGCTTTAACCCTAATGATATCCCTAATCCTATGCCTAATGCCTAATGAGAACATTTTAACCATGTCAACATCATAAATGTCAACCTACTAGCATCCATATTATGAGTGTCAGCATTGTCACTGTTAATATGGAAACTGCATTTCTAATGAGTGCCCAGTAAAAATGCATACTCTCCAGTCCTTTATGTTATTCCAGCAATCTCTCTCTCTCTAAAAGGAAATCTACAGTAGGTTTTTCGCTGATCCACTAAATTACATCTGTGAGCTTACCGCACAATTAGTATGGTATGTCCTTATCCCACCCAGAAGCAGAGCACCACCAAACAGGAACTGTTCTGTTTCTTTGTTATATTGCAGTTTATAAATTATACCTAAAGTCAATTAGGGGGCTAATTCAGACCTGATCCTTGCTGTGCGTATTCACACAGCAGTGATCAGGTCTGAACTGTGCATGCACTGGCACCGCATTCCGCCGGTGCATGCCAGACAGCCGACTGCTGTCTTAGCCCTGTGATCACCTGGATGGGAGGGGGCAGGCCGATGGCGTTTGGCTGCCATTAAGGTGGCGCAGTCCGGGCAATGCAGGCATGCCTGGACCATTGGGCCATGGCGGCTGCATGATGTCCACTAGCGCACGCAGGGGGGTTCTTAGTACCCAGAAAACCCCCCTGACAGACCAAGTTGTTGTTGATTTTTTTTAAGCAAAAAAACGAAGCCACCCGCGACCCGCTGTTTAAGCCCCGCCCCTCCGGGTTTGGCTGCGCCCCTTCAAACACCCGCGAATCGCGGGTCGTGCACTTCCCTGCGCTGTGGTGCAGATGTGTGTTATGGCAGCTGCTTCCGATTGCCTCAGCCTCTCCACTGGCTGCTGCTCCACAGCCTACTGTATGATCCTCAATTGTAAGTGCATATATTATCGCTGCATATCTTTTTCCTCCTACAGTATCATTATATATATAATATATATATATATTATATATTATATATACATTATATATATATACACACACACACACACACACACACACACACACATGTATATATAATATATATATATATATATATATATATATACATACACACACACATATGTATGTATATATATATATATATATATATATATATATAGAAAATTCCAAGAAAAACCACCAGAGGGATCAAACTCAGAAAAACCAGCACACTGCTTAAATGCAAAAAAGACTTTTTACTGTTTGTGAAACGAACAGTGATGTATAAAAGGCATCAAGCATATGGCACACATGATAATTGCAGCATATGAAATAAACCAGTAGATACTTAGCATCCCGACAGCTGTTTCGAATGTCTTCTTCAGGGGAATGAGTAAAGTGTCATAGTGCTGACCACTGCACACCCCGCAGTGTCAATTTCAAAGTGTCCTGTGCCTAATGTGCTTAACTTGCAAGTGCAATTTATAGTGTGTAATGTGCTTACCTGAGAGCCATCTCTCCCGCCCGGTCACACGAGGACGCAGCCGACGTCATTCACAGGCGCCGCCGAACGCTACCAGGATATGACGTCAGGGGAAGAGTATGTCCGCTGTACCTTCCGTGTGAAACACATGAAGGGGCCCGACAGTGACTTTCCTAGACGGAGGAAAATTCCTCCGTGAATGCGTACACGTGACACAGGTCGCCTGATGCCGCGCGTCATATCCAGCGCGCAGCATAGGACAACCCGTGGGAGGCGCTCAGTAAGTCCCGATGTAAAAACCATCCGGAACTCAGAGAGAGCCATACCTGTTTCCGGGGAGGGAGAAAAAAGGCTCACAGGCACACACAGAATAGTATAGTTAAAACAAAAAGTACAAATAATAAATCACATTGTGTAAACTGGACAAATGGAGCATAATAATAGTCAATCATGAACCTGTCTATTAGCTTGTAAATAAGTATCAATTTATACAATGGAATTAGCTCTGACCCCAAATTCAACTACTGTGGTCTCATTAGATAATGGATCCACGGCTCCAGAATGTGGCCCTAATTCTAGACCTGGTGACCAGTAACAATGTATAATAACATAATCTAAATACAAAAAAAATTATATATATATATATATATAAAAATATATATAAAACTCGGATAATGGATCCAGATGTGACATCATAAACTTGGTCTAGGCCCACATGTGTTTATGTGTAATAAACTGAAAAAAAAATTCCTGAAAAAATGAAAAATGAAAATGAAAAATCTTATAAAAATGGCACAAAAGAAAAATCCTCATTGAGACCAGCTGGCGGGAGGAATTCCAAACGTCGAATCCACCGACATTCTTGTTGTAATAACAACTTATGACGATCGCCGCCCCTCTTCAGTGTAGGTACATGGTCGATAGGCATGAACACTAAATCTTTAATATGATGTCCAAGATGAACAAAATGCTTTGCGACTGGTGGCGTTGAACTCTCAACTTTGGTGAACGCCTTTTGATTGATGACCTATGCAAGGCCATGCGCTCTTTGAGCATTCTGATTGTCTTTCCAACATATAGTTTATTACAGGGACATCGAATCACGTAGATGACATATCTTGTTTCACATGTCATACGATATTTTAATCGAAAAACGTTGCCCTTAGTTGGATGTAAGAAAGTGCTGCCCGTGTGCATATGCTTGCAATTAACACAGGAGCCACATTTGTGTGCTCCTGGTTTCAATTGTAACCAACCGCTACCTTGTTGTGACATCGGCACTATGTCTGAGTAGGTAATCTGATCCTTGAGATTTGAGCTCCGTTTGTAGCTAAATAGCGGTAAATTGCCACAAAATCTCCCCATTGTCGGATCTGCCTGTAAGATGTGCCAGTATTTTGAGATCGCACGTCTCATGACACCAGAGGCAACAGAATATGTGCTGGAAAAGACTAGTCGTCCAAGTTCATTGTCTTTATTTTTAGATCTAATCACATCTGTCCGTTCGATCTTCAGACATTTCGTAATGGCTTCTTGTACTTCAATGATTCCTACAGTATCATTATATATATAATATATATATATATATATATATATTATATATTATATATACATTATATATATACACACACACACACACACACACACACACACACACACGTATATATAATATATATATATATATATATACACACACACATACAGATGGAGCCTCCCTTATCTTTGCCTGCCAGATCACAGGCGTGCACTCCCAGCGTGACTAGGCAATCCGTCCGCCTAGTCACAGCGGGACTGCACAGAGCCACTTCCCATTGTAAGCGTCTCTGTCTGGGCGCGCGTCTCCGTCCGGGTACGCACGCCCATCCAGACGGAGATGCTCACAGCATCCAGGCACACCCAGGTGGACGCACCTAGTCACAGATGGAGCCACGACTAGCGTGGCTCCATCTGTATATATATATATATATATATATAGTATATAGAGAAATGGGCGTCATTTCACGGTTTTGTAAGAAATACAGGCAGCTGTAAGAAATATAGACAACTACACAAGCTTTGCTATCAACGTTTCAGGTGCGTTTTATTAGCACCTTTCGTTAGGATAAAACGCACCTGAAACAATAGCAAAGCTAGTGTAGCTGTCTGTATTGCCGCCCATCTTCTCTATATACTGCATGGCTCCCTGATGGTTCATCGGAAGGCACCCAGGTATTATGAAGTTATGTGCAGTGCCAGTCAAATTGCATTGTGTGTATATACATATATATTTAATGTAGGGCCGGATGTAATGAAGTCTGAGTTGGCCGGAGGTGCGGGTTCCTGGCTAAATTGAGTTGTTTTTTAATGCGGCAATTATTTATAAGGCAAAACCGTGCCTTGTAAATGATTGCCACTTTAAAAAAATATCCATTGTTGGCTGGGAACCCGCACCTCTGGCCAACTCAGACGTCATTACATCTGGCCCATAGTAGGCACTCCGGAACTGCATTAAAAATATTTGCCCTGGTGCCACCCCGGGTTAATGGAGCCCCATGTAAAGCAGTGTAGATCACAGGTCTTCATACGGAATGAATAAAGGACTTCCAAGCCAGTTCCAAATTCAATGTTTCGGTGTTGCCACCGTTATGAAGAGCAACTGGCTTGGTACTCCTTTATTCATTCGGTATGAAGACCCGTGATTTTCGAATGCAATTTTAGAATGGAAATTGCTCTGTCTATGACTATTACAAAATATATTTGATCTATCTATCTATCTATCTATCTATCTATCTATCTATCTATCTATCTATCTAGGTCTGTCTATCTACAATAGTTTAAAGAACCCAGCATAAACTGAGTCATTCAGTCTCCACCCCGTGCTTGGCTCCTCCCCCCTCTGGAAACCCCCTCCTGCAAATCCTGCGTTTGCCCCTGATGTCACACGCAGCCACTGCAACCCAGGCAGTGATGAGTAGCTCTCTGCGCTGGCTGGGGGCTACTCTTCAAGTACAAAAGCATTGCCGCTGTGCAGTGCGATGCTTTTGTACTTGTGCGGCGGGGTAGGGCCTGACATGCGGGGCGGACTAGCCCTGTGCTGGGCGTCCCCCCACATGTCAGGGAAGCTGATCATAGATGTGCAAAATTCAGGTCTGTATCACCCCCTAGTGCCATGTGGATCTCCTGCTATGAAAGAAGGTAAAAATAAAACACCTACACATTTGTGTGGGTCCTCAAACACCTTCTGAATAAAAGATAATAAATGGTATTAGCCTTAATGCAAATTCCTATTGCTTGGACGCTGACTTCATTTTACTGTATAAGACAATTTATTACACTGCTCCATGCTCATTTGTCATTTCATATGGTGTTCTGGGCAGCTGGACACAAACATAACTACTGCACACCTACTAAGCAATTAAAACAATTTTCTGTTTCCAAATGTGTTAACTTTTGAACACCTATGCACATTTTATTCATTTTAGTGCTTTATGTATTTGACATTTAGCAGCATACCCAATTAGCTGTTGGGTTTACCCCATGACTAATTGTCAGCACTGCCCAATTCAATAAGCTATGGGAACTGTGTGTGCGTGCTATCCCTGGCCTCGGTAGCTGTAAGGAAATAGTCATAAGAGATTGCCCATTGCATTGTGCATTTCATGTGGAATATGAGCATTTCTGTGTGTTACCAGAGGTTTACCATTCAGGGAAAAGGATAAATAATTGAATAGTTCTGGACGTTAAACCTGAAGCTTTCCCCATCTACTGTAGTAAAACTTGCGCTTAATTGAATATGTCCCTTAGGGAATGATAAAGAGTTATTAGCAAAATGGATGTAAGTTACTGACAATAGAGTCCACAAAAATTGCATTAGTTAAGCCATATGCAAACTTATATCACAAAATGTTTCTGGCTCAGAATCAGCAGTATATGCATCCTGTTTTGGCACCATTAGTGTATATTAGCTCCTGCCCTTTAGCAGTTGTAAGGAGGAGTACATCTCTACTAAGTACAGGTCTGCATTCGAGCATACGTGCTGGCGGAAGCTCAACTCAGCTACAGGCCATTAAGGCAATGCATATAGTGGTACTCTGGGAAAAATAGTTAATGAGTGAGCTTATAAAATATGACATCAAGAACATTTTAACACTTGGGAGTATACTTTGATCAGCATATTTCAATATAACAATGTTTTGGTTTACTTTCAGTGGTGGAAAGTAGAAAACAGATGTAAAAATATCCTTATTCTGTTGGTTATATATGGTTCTAATGCTGGGCTTGTAGCCAAAGTCTATTATATTCAGTCAGTATTGCACACTCTAGATTTCGATTTATCTCGCTCCATGATTATGCCATCCTCTGGAGTAATGTCCATGCTCTTCAATCACCTTTGTAGATCCTGTGTGGAGTTAAATATACAGCTGTACTTCCTACTGACACAAAAATTAGCTTACCTAGGTTTTATCTTTGTGCACCATCTGTCCAGGTAAAAGAACAAGTCTTGTATCTTAAAACAATATGATTTTAAGTATAAACACAATATAGGACATAAAATACTGGCAACAATTTGTATTCGGAGACATCAGAAAAAAAGTCAAATGTTGCCCACTATGATATAGTATTATGGAAACATCTCTGCGAGAAGAGATTAGTGTTATAGTTTGTTAGATTATAATGGAGAAGACTCTCTTGAGTGTAGAATTAATTCCTGTAAGGTTTTTAAGAATAACATTTCTGAAATATGTAACATCTGTTTCATTTGTTCTGGTTAAATTAAATAATATAACAGAATTGCTCAGTGTATGCTTATTGGTGTTTGTCTGTTTATATAAAATACAGTGTTTTGTATGAAAACAAAAGCCTTTATCTTTTATTAGCACCCCATGGTTAATGTGTATGAGTGAATAACATATCAATACAGTGTGGGATTTATATCAAACCTGGAAGAAAGTTACAGCGGAGACAGATAAAGCACCAACCAATCAGCATCTAACTTCCATTTACCAGGCTGTTTTTTTTTTAAAATGACAGTTAGGAGCTAATTGGTTGATACTTTATCTTTCTCCACTTTATCTCTTTCCAAGGTTTGATATATTTCCCCCACTGCTCCTAAGTAATACTCTTTTATATGTTTGAGCTTAGTTTAAAAAAATATATTTTTGAAAGGTTCATCTTATTTGTGGACAAAAAGTTATCAAGGATATTAAACATACAAGAATAGGTATATCCATAGAGGTGCCCGCTGTCAATAACTTGATCATTCTGTCCAGTATCAGGACACATAGGCTGCTTATTATCATGTAGGGTAATTTCCTGGAAATCTATCACTTCCAGTTTTGCATTGTATTGTATGTTGATCTACACTAAGGATAATATCTGTATGGCCTCATGTGAGTGCAGACTTTCAAGGTATGGATAGTATTTATGTGTATCATACTATTCTGTGCCCATTCATGCAGTGTGTCATGCTGACCTCTAATATAAGTGTCTGATCTCTTATTCCCTGCTAGGAGTATATATTTTTAAGCATACTGTATATTTTCAAGTTTAATGATAATATAGTTTGGTAGGTATATTTTGTTACCTTCAAGGACTGGGCTTGCTGCTGCCTTTTAGTCTGTTTAAATCATGTGAAGTAAGGCTAGCATCGTTGACTACCCATCTGTGTTGAGTAATTTAAAGTATTCTCAGGCAGCTAACCCTTCCATAAGGTCATGAGGGGTTACGAGTCATAGAGTACATTTCCATGCTGAGTGCTTCAGCAGAAATACAATATGGCTTCCTCTGAGTCATGTAACCTTAAGATTCATAAGTATTTAATAACCACAATTGAAACTGCAAATAAATTCATCTCTTAGCTTCCAATGCAGGAGAGGTGTTTCATGTAATTCCTTCTCCATGAATGGCACTAAGGAAACATGGAAAGATGTTATTTTACACTTCAGTGGATCAACCACCTGTATCTGTTCAAATCCTTCTTAATATTAACACTTTTATGCAATGAAACAAAGACCATGAGTTTATACTTCAATACATCAATCCTTTTATTTTTATTTTTTTGCAGACATTGATATTCTGTTGCTATTTGTTTATGGAATCAGTTAATGGTGGAAACTGTAATTTTTACAGATTTAATTGACTTTTATTTCCAAGTAATTTTGTGAATATTTGATGGGCTTTAGAAATATGTTATTCTATATATCGCATTACTTAAGACATTCATATAGTATTCCAAGGTGTTAGTTTACATTATAACGAGCACAGACTTCTAGTCTTTCAAAGCTTTTATTCTCGAAACGCATATGACTCAATCATGAAAGACAGTGTCACCTTTAGAACAGTTTTTCTAGCTCTTAGTAAATATTTCTGCTTACAGTATGTAAAAATCACAAATGCAGCTGTAGTGAGCTTTGCATGGAAGTAAAAATTAAAACAATTTTGTAATCATGTTATAAATGTAAAGTGAAGTAATGAATTTGTAATTCAGTTACAAATTGATTAAATAAATGTACTATTGCTATATAATAATAATAATAACAAAAGAACAATATAGCTATTGTCACAATTATTTTTCCTCAAATTTTATAGTTTTACTCAAAGCTTATATGGCAATTAAATTAGCTTTAATGGGGGCTATGTGTCATTCCAGAACAGCACATCGCAATCAGTAACTTTGCTTGTGTTTTGTCACACTCCCTAGAGGTGCCCAGGAGAAATAGTGATGGTATACAGCATATGGGATGCAGTTAAAATGCCAGCTTTCGGGACACCGGCAGCCAGCATTTTACAGATGGCTGGAATCCGCCCCCTCCCCCTGTTTTCCCACTCAGTTGGTGGGTCCACCAACCCAGTGGGAATAGAACCTCTGGCGAGCAAAGCTTCCCACTGGGCCCGAAGCATGGCGATCGCACACACTGCCTCGCTGCAGGGTTTCCGGCCAACAGGATGCCGCTGTCACTATGCTGACAGCCGCCATACCATCTGCCGTTATATCATACCGAATCCTATGACAGATATGTGCACAGCTAAGAATTGCAGATATGTTCTTTGGCACATCATGGCTAATTGAATTACCCTCTTAGAATATAATCACATGCTTAATTATTCTTGCATTCAGTTACTTCTGGATTGTTTCTGCTTATCTAGGCTAGTGTATGTACAAAATATTTCTTACCTGGTAAATAAAGTCTTAAGTAAAACCGAATCCGCTCATCACTACTTAATACTGGTGGTAGATTTATTACAGCTTATACTTGTGGTAGAGATATTAGTTCTTACAGGGCCGTATCTAGGGTAACATGTTATAGTTTGATCCAACAGTAGAGATATTATAGATTATAATGGTGGTAGAGTTAGTACAGTTTTTACTACTGATAGAGATTTTACAGCTTTATACTGGTGTTAAAATTATTACAATGTATATAAACAATTAGTGGTTTATAAACAAAGAAATAAATGTGTATACAACCCTTTTCTCCTAGGGCGTAGTGTCCAACCTCCAAAAGCTCACACCTCCTCCTTGCAGCGTGAATAGTTTACATGCAGCATATGAAAATAGAGGGGAAAGGAGAGCACATGTATAGTACAGTTTTTTAATTACATATACATATACAGTTTACAATAAAAGAGGGAGGGGAATACAATACACATGAAGCAATAGAAAAATCAGATTGTGGAAATGATAACCCAGGTGTGGAAGCCGCAGGGGGAAAAAAGCGGAAGAATTACCAGAGGGTTTGAGAACCCAAAAAAGTTCTCAAACAGGTTCTTTAAAGTCCAAAGAGCCGTCCCGGGCCGCACGCTCAGACTGTCTCTGGTCGCTCCACAGCCGAATATCCACCAGATGCTATCCACATGGGGTGCCGCCAACGCGTTTCAACTCCCGTTCCGGAGTCTTTTTCAAGGCCGTGTATCATTTCCAAGTGTAAGTCTCTGTATATTTAAACATCCCATCAGCCAATCACGCCAGACGTTTCCATATGATTCATTGGATTGTTTGCACCGGTGTTAACGGGTTGCTATGGTAACCGGAAGTGTATCTACATCACTTCCGGCCACTCGTACATGCCGTCGTCGTCATGGGAACCCGGCGCACTGGCTCGTGGAACTGACGTCTTTGTTACTATCTCCATAGTAACCAGACGCACGGGTGCCTCTTCGTCGGAAGTCCGTCTCTAGCTGTCATTTTATCTTCATGGCACCCAGAGGTTTATAATCACAGCCAGCAAAGTGTTTGGAAGCATTGCATCTAAATGCATTCGGGATATATATTAACAAGTCCAATGTCCTTAATTAACTAAAATACTGTAAAAATCTAAAAACAAAAGATAAAACATACCGTAAGTAAAATAAAATCACATGAACCACTTCAGTTCGAAATCAATGTTAAGGCCCATAGGTTGCAAAGTGTTAAATTCATAAATATAGTGCATTTCACTTTTAGCTAAAAGAGTGTTAATATCCCGCTGCCGCGGCCCACATTTAACCACTTTGATCGCCCCAAATCTAGCAATGCCCCCTGTGGAACTTTTATGATGGTTTTTAAAATGATTAGAAAGGGCATGTGTCTCTAAGCTTTTCTTTATATTTCTACAATGCTCGCTGAGACGGATTTTCAACGGTCTAGTGGTCCGACCAATATAAAATAAATGGCATTTACACTCTATAAAATACACAACATTTTTTACATTGCAAGTAATAAAATCCCTAATCTTCACGTTGTTACCATTGACACAAACTGACTCAATTTTCTTAGTCCCATCACTCGGGACCTCCCTACAGCAGATGCACATCCCGCAGCGGTGAAAACCCTGCGTTAAAATCCTACCCTCCCTTTTCTTAGGTGGTATGTAACTGTTGACTAGGGAGGTTTTTAGATTGGGCGCCTTTTTATATATGAAACAAGGACGGTCAGGTAGTATAGTGCCCAATATCGGGTCTTTTTTCAAAATTTTCCAATTTCGTTTAACTGATTTTTCAAGGGCCTTATGCTGAGAATTAAACCCTGTAATAAATGCCCATTCGAATCTTCCTTTCTTGGGCTCTCTTTTTGGTTTATCGACCAGAAGTGTAGTCCTGTCAGAGGTCTCAACAATTTCCATTGCTTTCTCCATTTTAGTTTTGTCATACCCACTTGCTTCAAATCTGTTCATCATCTGGCAGGCTTGAGTCTGAAAGGTTTCCATCTCGGAACAATTTCTTCTCAGCCTTTTTAGTTGACCATATGGGATGGAGTCTAACCAGTTGTGATGATGACAACTTTCAGCATGGATGTATGTCAAGGAATCAGTTTCTTTCGTATAGGTACTAGTAGATAGACAGTTGTTCTTCACATTCAGGGTTAGGTCCAGAAAGTTCACTGTATCTCTGCTTATGGTAAATGAGAGTTCTATGTTCAAACAGTTGGAGTTCAGATACTCGCAAAAAGCCTTCAGCTCAACGTCGTCACCACTCCACACAAACAGGACATCGTCGATATAGCGTTTCCAGGACACCAAGTTCGCTCCAAATGGGTGACCCGTATATACAAAGTCGGATTCCCATTTGCCCATAAAGATGTTTGCGTAGCTCGGAGCGAACCTGGTGCCCATCGCTGTACCGACCTTCTGTATATAGTACTCCCCCTCCACAACAAAGTAATTGGAGGGACGACCGACTGAGAGGAAGTCCAGCTCCAAATACCAGACAAAGGGACAGATTTAGAAGGTAATATGAACAAGTACCCCTTTATAACACCCCGAAGAAAAATGAAAATAGATTCAGACCATTGGGACAAATCAGAGACCATCCCCGTTTTTTAGAAACGGGAATGAAAGTCCCGAGATGGAGATAGTCCATAAGGGTACACATAGAGGGAAGAGGGGAGGCAGAAAGAAAAAACTACGGTCTAAAAAGAGGAAAAGAGACAAACGAAAGGGTAGAAAAAGACCTACACTAAAAACGTTGAGTACAGACCCCACTTCTGCCTCCAGCTTGGTCTTCACTGCTTCAGAACCAACTATCTCGACTGATGGCGGTACCATAACCAAGGCCCTGCCCAGCAAGGGCGTGAAGATTTTTAATATTAGTTCCCATACTCTAACCAAGCATGAGGCAGCTGTTCTGGAGAAAGGGCTCAAGTATGCCCCTGCTATACCAATTAATAAATTTGAGACCTTTGTAGACATACATAAATTTGTCCGGAAACTGTGTTTAAAAAAATTTTTCATGTCTAAATCCATAACAGGTGATTTAGGAGAAGCAGAGATTGCAAGTACGACCCCTTTCAAACCCAAATCCCTTTTTTTTCCAGCTCATGTTAAGGGAAGCTTTATAGAGGCATTCAGTGAAATAGTACAGGGAGATTTGAGAGACATTAAACCGGTTGGCTTTAGGTCAAACTTATCATTTAAAGAAAGGGCTGCACTTAAGGACCTGAAGTCCAATACGGAAATTATAGTGAAACCCGCCGATAAAGGCGGAGGAGTAGTTATTATGGACAAGAGTTGGTACATTAAAGAATTGGAGATGCATGTCAAAGATCAAGACACATATTCAAAGCTAAGGTCTGATCCAACGAATAAGTTTAACTCCAACCTGACGACCCTGCTTGATAAATATAGCACCATGGGAGTCCTAAAGGACACAGAGAAGCAATTCATCTTTAATGCTAATCCAGTTGTACCAGCTCTGTATTTATTACCCAAGGTCCATAAGGATGCTTCAAAACCTCCAGGTCGTCCAATTGTGTCAGGCATCCAATCAGTGACTGCAAATCTCTCGGAGTACATTGACTTTTTTCTGCAATCTTTGGTACTCACTAACCCCTCACACCTCAGAGACACGAAGGACCTACTGAATTTCCTATCAACTATCACCTGGAGGAACGACTATAAAAAGGCTGAGAAGAAATTGTTCCGAGATGGAAACCTTTCAGACTCAAGCCTGCCAGATGATGAACAGATTTGAAGCAAGTGGGTATGACAAAACTAAAATGGAGAAAGCAATGGAAATTGTTGAGACCTCTGACAGGACTACACTTCTGGTCGATAAACCAAAAAGAGAGCCCAAGAAAGGAAGATTCGAATGGGCATTTATTACAGGGTTTAATTCTCAGCATAAGGCCCTTGAAAAATCAGTTAAACGAAATTGGAAAATTTTGAAAAAAGACCCGATATTGGGCACTATACTACCTGACCGTCCTTGTTTCATATATAAAAAGGCGCCCAATCTAAAAACCTCCCTAGTCAACAGTTACATACCACCTAAGAAAAGGGAGGGTAGGATTTTAACGCAGGGTTTTCACCGCTGCGGGATGTGCATCTGCTGTAGGGAGGTCCCGAGTGATGGGACTAAGAAAATTGAGTCAGTTTGTATCAATGGTAACAACGTGAAGATTAGGGATTTTATTACTTGCAATGTAAAAAATGTTGTGTATTTTATAGAGTGTAAATGCCATTTATTTTATATTGGTCGGACCACTAGACCGTTGAAAATCCGTCTCAGCGAGCATTGTAGAAATATAAAGAAAAGCTTAGAGACACATGCCCTTTCTAATCATTTTAAAAACCATCATAAAAGTTCCACAGGGGGCATTGCTAGATTTGGGGCGATCAAAGTGGTTAAATGTGGGCCGCGGCAGCGGGATATTAACACTCTTTTAGCTAAAAGTGAAATGCACTATATTTATGAATTTAACACTTTGCAACCTATGGGCCTTAACATTGATTTCGAACTGAAGTGGTTCATGTGATTTTATTTTACTTACGGTATGTTTTATCTTTTGTTTTTAGATTTTTACAGTATTTTAGTTAATTAAGGACATTGGACTTGTTAATATATA
This sequence comes from Pseudophryne corroboree, assembly GCF_028390025.1. Lineage (NCBI taxonomy): Eukaryota > Metazoa > Chordata > Amphibia > Anura > Myobatrachidae > Pseudophryne > Pseudophryne corroboree. The sequence goes on from NC_086449.1 coordinate 461,103,599, forward strand.
TCCCGAATGCATTTAGATGCAATGCTTCCAAACACTTTGCTGGCTGTGATTATAAACCTCTGGGTGCCATGAAGATAAAATGACAGCTAGAGACGGACTTCCGACGAAGAGGCACCCGTGCGTCTGGTTACTATGGAGATAGTAACAAAGACGTCAGTTCCACGAGCCAGTGCGCCGGGTTCCCATGACGACGACGGCATGTACGAGTGGCCGGAAGTGATGTAGATACACTTCCGGTTACCATAGCAACCCGTTAACACCGGTGCAAACAATCCAATGAATCATATGGAAACGTCTGGCGTGATTGGCTGATGGGATGTTTAAATATACAGAGACTTACACTTGGAAATGATACACGGCCTTGAAAAAGACTCCGGAACGGGAGTTGAAACGCGTTGGCGGCACCCCATGTGGATAGCATCTGGTGGATATTCGGCTGTGGAGCGACCAGAGACAGTCTGAGCGTGCGGCCCGGGACGGCTCTTTGGACTTTAAAGAACCTGTTTGAGAACTTTTTTGGGTTCTCAAACCCTCTGGTAATTCTTCCGCTTTTTTCCCCCTGCGGCTTCCACACCTGGGTTATCATTTCCACAATCTGATTTTTCTATTGCTTCATGTGTATTGTATTCCCCTCCCTCTTTTATTGTAAACTGTATATGTATATGTAATTAAAAAACTGTACTATACATGTGCTCTCCTTTCCCCTCTATTTTCATATGCTGCATGTAAACTATTCACGCTGCAAGGAGGAGGTGTGAGCTTTTGGAGGTTGGACACTACGCCCTAGGAGAAAAGGGTTGTATACACATTTATTTCTTTGTTTATAAACCACTAATTGTTTATATACATTGTTCATTTTCGGCGCCCAGTGGGACTCGTGACCATAATTCTTTTATGCACTAGATATCATTTTGTGGTGTTTTGGAGAGACACCACCTCTGGTCACGGACTCATAGGGCAGCCTTTTGAGGGTATGCGCAATACGCAGAGTGTTCAGACATATGTTATTGTGATCATTAAAATTATTACAAGTTGTACTGTTGGGAGACTTATTACAGCTTGTATTCATTGTTGACTTATTACAGTTTGTATTGGAGTTAGAGTTATTACATATTGTACAGGTGGTAGACTTCTAACAGTATGTACAGGTAGTAGAGTTATTACAGCTTGTACTGGTCATTGGGCCTAATCAGACCTGATCGCTAGGCTGAATTTTCGTTAGAGATGTGCACCGGAAATTTTTCGGGTTTTGTGTTTTGGTTTTGGATTCGGTTCCGCGGACGTGTTTTGGATTCGGACGCATTTTGGCAAAACCTCCCTGAAATTTTTTTGTCGGATTCAGGTGTGTTTTGGATTTGGGTGTTTTTTTTTCAAAAAACCCTCAAAAACAGCTTAAATCATAGAATTTGGGGGTAATTTTGATCCTATAGTATTATTAACCTCAATAACCACAATTTCCACTCATTTCCAGTCTATTCTGAACACCTCACACCTCACAATACTATTTTTAGTCCTAAAATTTGCACAGAGGTCGCTGGATGACTAAGCAAAGTGACCCAAGAGGGCGGCACAAACACCTGGCCCATCTAGGAGTGGCACTGCAGTGTCAGACAGGATGGCACTTAAAAAAATTGGCCCCAAACAGCACATGATGCAAAGAAAAGAGAAAAAGAGGTGCACTGTGGTCACTGGACGGCTAAGCTAAGTGACACAAACACCTCAATATCACAGGAATTATTTGTTCTAATCAATGGTATTATTGGTCCAAATCACTGGAAGAAAATGACAAAATCACTGGAATTATTCAATCTAATCATGGTATTATTGGTCCAAATCACTGGAAGAAAATGACAAAATCACTGGAATTATTCGTTCTAATCAATGGTATTATTGGTCCAAATCACTGGAAGAAAATGACAAAATCACTGGAATTAAATGGCAGTAATGTTGGGAATTATAACAAATGGCAGTACCACTGGACATATACGGAAGTGTCAGACAGGATGGCACTTAAAAAAATTGGCCCCAAACAGCACATGATGCAAAGAAAAGAGAAAAAGAGGTGCACTGTGGTCGCTGGACGGCTAAGCTAAGCGACACAAACACCTCAATATCACAGGAATTATTTGTTCTAATCAATGGTATTATTGGTCCAAATCACTGGAAGAAAATGACAAAATCACTGGAATTATTCGTTCTAATCAATGGTATTATTGGTCCAAATCACTGGAAGAAAATGACAAAATCACTGGAATTATTCGTAAACATTTGTAGAAAGTCGCTGCTTTCTGATTACAGAAATGCTCAGATATTCCGGCGAATCCACAATCCCTTCCCAGAGGAAAAAGAAATTGAGAAACCGTTGTTTGAGAACATTTGTTCTCTTTCCCTTACAAAGGAACAAACCACTTTCCAAGAAGACTGACGTTTTTGGGATTATGGAGACATAATGTTTTTGAATATAAATCCTAAAGCAGGTGGTGTGTTAGAGCAAAAGAGTGCAAGAGACCAGCCATGCAGTTTCTGAAATTTTATGACAAAATGTTACTGTATTTCATAAGCACTCATTCCTAACTCTGCTAAGTACTGTTTGGTATACTGTATCTGGCTTCCATGAGGTAGTTGTCCATTATTTCAGCTTCCATTGACCTTTTTGAAAGCGGTAGAAGTTATCGATTCTTTTTTTTATTTTTATTTTCCCCTATTTTTAATTTTCTCCTGCATAGCCCAGTAAAATGTTGCAATATTAAGTATTGACTAGTGCCTTCTGGGGGTCCACTTCTTCACCAAACCCAGCCAAATCCCATCCTGATTCCTAACCCTCTGTTCCACGTTCTCTATGTACCCCATCTGTGTCACCCATGTCTGTCTATCCCTCCCCTTTAGCTTGTAAGCTCTCACGAGCAGGGCCCTCTTCCCTCATGTGCTTATCCTTTGTCTTACTTTAATAATCTTCAACTGTACCACATCCAGCAGTCTTCTGCCACCTGATACTTATTCCAGTGTCATCTGCTGATGAAACTATGTGTATTTACCCTGTACTTGTCCTATACTGTCATCAACTGTAAGTTGCTGTTTTCCTGTTTGATTATTTATGTACTCTGTAATTGGGTGCTGCAGAACCCTTGTGGCGCCATATAAATAAAGGATAATAATAATAATAATAATAATAATAATAATAATATAGGGTGTATAATCCCCAGGTGTATCTCACGCATCACACAGTACAGTATATAGGGTGTATAATACCCAGGTGTATCTCACACATCGCTCAGTACAGATTAAAGGATGTATAATCACCATGTGTATAACACACGTCGCACAATACAGTATACATACTGGTCACAACAAAGCAGCAGATATTGAGCACTGATCAGGATACTAGAAGTGACACAGAGCTGCAAGATACTACAGCAATGGCCTAATGTACTGTATAACTATATACTGTTGGTCACCAAAATGCTGCACTGTCCTACTATATACTGCTCACAATAATGCAGCACAGATATGGAATGGATACTTGAAGTGACACAGAGCTGCAAGATACAGCAATGGCCTACTGTACTGTACAACTATATACTGTTGGTCACCAAAATACTGGACTGTAATACTATATATACTGCTCACAAAAATGCAGCACAGATATGGAATGGATACTTGCAGTGACACAGAGCTGCAAGATAGAGCAATGGCCTACTGTACTGTACCATATATGTATACTGCTGGTCACCAAAATGCTGCACTGTCCTACTATATACTGTTCACAATAATGCAGCACAGATATGGAATGGATACTTGCAGTGACACAGAGCTGCAAGATACTACAGCAATGGCCTACTGTACTGTACAACTTTATACTGTTGGTCACCAAAATGCTGCACTGTCCTACTATATACTGCTCACAATAATGCAGCACAGACATGGAATGGATACTTGCAGTGACACAGAGCTGCAAGATACAGCAATGGCCTACTGTACTGTACTGCACAGATATATACTGTTGTTCACCAAAATGCTGCACTGTAATACTATATGCACTGCTCACAAAAATGCAGCACAGATATGGAATGGATACTTGCAGTGACACAGAGCTGCAAGATACAGTAATGGCCTACTGTACTGTACAACTATATACTGTTGGTCACCAAAATGCTGCACTGTAATACTATATATGCAGCACATATATGGAATGGAATGGATACTTGCAGTGACACAAAGCTGCAAGATACAGCAATGGCCTACTGTACTGTACTATATATGTATACTGCTGGTCACCAAAATGCTGCACTGTCCTACTATATACTGCTCACAATAATGCAGCAGATATGGAATGGATACTTGCAGTGAACCAGAGCTGCAAGATACTACAGCAATGGCCTACTGTACTGTACAACTATATACTGTTGGTCACCAAAATCATGCACTGTCCTACTATATACTGCTCACAATAATGCAGCACAGATATGGAATGGATACTTGCAGTGACACAGAGCTGCAAGATACAGCAATGGCCTACTGTACTGTACAACTATTATACTGGTGGTCCCCAGTCCCCACAATAAAGCACACTGAGCAAAGATATTTGCAGCACACTGAGCACAGATATTTGCAGCAAACTGAGCACAGATATGGAGCATTTTCAGGCAGAGAACGTAGATATTTTCAGCACACTGAGCACAGATATTTGCAGCACACTGAGCACAGATATTTGCAGCACACTGAACACAGATTACGGAGCTTTTCAGGGAGAGAACGCAGCCACGTCCTCTCCGTTCAATCTCCAATGCACGAGTGAAAATGGCAGTGACGTGCGGCTCTTTGTATAGAATACGAATCTCGCGAGAATCCGACAGCTTGATGATGACGTTCGGGCGCGTTCGGGTTAACTGAGCAAGGCGGGAAGATCCGAGGCTCCCTCGGAACCATGTAAAATAGGTGAAGTTTGGGAGGGGGGGTTCGGATTTCGGAGAACCGAACCCGCTCATCTCTTGTTTTCATACAGCTGGTGATGAGGTCTAAACTGCGCATGCGTATGCACTGCAATGCGCAGGAGCAACACACTGGTATAAAGCAGATCGCCGCTCAGCGATGGGTTTGTGCGAATGATCCATTTGCATGGGTGTTCACAAGGAGATTGACAGATAGAAGGCATTTGTGGGTGACAACTGACCATTTTCTGGGAGTGTATGGGAAAACGCAGGCATGTCCAAGTGTTTGCAGTTCCTGGTGTCAATTCTGGTCCCGGGTGGGCTGATGTGTTCGAAGCATCTGAGTAAGTCCTGGGCTGCGTAGAGACTGCACAAAATGTGTTTGTACAGCTCTGCTACACATGCGTTTGCACACTTGCAAAGCAAAAATACGCTACCCTACGGGCGACGACTATGCAAACGTAGGACTGCAAAAAAAACCCTAGTGAGTGAACAGGTCTGAATTAGGCCCATAGTTATATTACAGTTTGTGCTGGTGGTAGAGTTATTACATATTGTACATATGGTTGACTTCTAACAGTATGTACAGGAAGTTGAGATTTTACAAACTAGGTGACTCACCACACCCTACGGGTGCTCTTCACACTGTCACAAGAGGCTACACCCCCTTAACCCTTGCACGGCCTTTGGGTGTGCAATATTTTTTTTATATTGATTATTATCTCCAAACATAATTTTGTGATTGGTTAAATATTGCGCGGACAAAAGGCGTGCAATGGTTAAGGGGCCGTAGCCCCTTTGCGATGGTGTGAACAGCACATACAGGGCACGATGAATCACCTATGAAGTGCTGTGGTTGGGGGAGTGGTAGGTGCGGGGGAGATGCAGATGGTTAAGGGGGTCCGGCGGTGCCGTGGGTAGGGGAGGGGTAGTTGCAGGGGTGCTTACGGTGGGGGAGGGGTGGGGGAGGGGAGGGTGTCTGTAGATGCTGCGAGAGGAGGGAGGCAGATGGGGGATTGTGTCAATGGGTGCCACGGGTGGGGGAGAAAGTCCTGAGCCGCCATGGTTGGGGGGCGGGTGCTGCGGGTGGGGTAGCAGTGGTTGCGGGGGTGCCATGGGTGGGGAAGGGGTGTTTGCAAGGGTGCCGCAGATGTGGGAGGGGTGGGTGATGGAAAGGCGGGTGCGGGGGTGCAACGGTTGGGAGAGGGGTGGGTGCGGGTGTGCTGCAGTGGGGGAGGGGGTCTGGAGCCACCGTGGGTGGGGGAGGGGCAGTTGCAGGGGTGCTGTGGGGGGGGTGCGGTGGTGCTGCAGTTGGGGGAGGTGCGGGTGTGGGATTGCGTGAGTTGCTTCCAGCTGGGGCACCGCAGAGGTGACAGTATAGGGGACACAGGCACAGCATAGGTGACACATGGCACCGCAAGGTCATGACCGGCAGAGCTCTCCCAGAGATAGGCAGCGCTGAGCTAGACCATGTGTTGTGCATGGCAGGAAAGGGGAGAGCAACAGCACACTGCCAGCCTCCTGTAGCCCTCCGCTGATGCAGCCGCACTACTTACTGAAGTCCAGCCGGTAGTCTCCTATGTGGAGACGCCCCCCTCTCCTCGGTGCTGTAGCACTGCATGCAGCTGAGCCAGTGGTGGTGACATGCTACGGCTCTCCCTTCACGGCACGGCTTCTGGGCAGTGGCAGCAGCTCGGCAGAGGCTAAACGCTGGTCTGGAGCACCACAGCATGTGCATGTTACTCTGGCCACGGAGGCGCGGGCCCTACACACAGCTGCAGCAGCGCTATCAGACACTGCCGCTAAGGTTATTTCTAAAACCAAGTTTGTGAAGTGACCTCTGATGTCACCAGGGGGAGGATCTACTCTGGCGCTAACCCAATGAGAGCTCCTAGCCACGCCCAGCGTTAGCCACACAGTCACAGAGTGACAGATCTGGGCTATTATATAGGAGATTGTACTTATGGAAAGAGTTGTTTGTATGTTTGAGCATGTACTTGCAGCAGATATATTACAGCTTGTACTGGTGGTAGACTTATTAAAGCTTGCAATGGTGATGGAGTAACTGGTAACAAAAAGCAGCAAAAGAAGAAGACATCAGCGTGTCTGTTTTTTTAACAAAAGACTATTATTATTTCAATCTATAAAAGCAGATCTCTTGATTTGCCATGTCATGACGTATAACTATTTATTTATCAACCTATTCTCCAGTTTTGATAAGTAGTATATTACATTAAATTCCATATCCACAAACATGCACACAAATTGAAAATAGTGCAGCTGCAATGAAAAATCATAATTGCAAAATAAATGTCACAGCTGCTCATACTAATACCACAGTATCCAGTATTTTAAATGATCATATTTCATATTGCCGAGAGCAGAATATATGATTTTTTTTTATTTTCTTCAAAGAGACACCTACAATAACTAATTGAAAATATTAAATCATTTTATATTTCTAATAAACAAAATGAGAGTCTGTAAATTTGAGCTGTTTCAGATTAGGTGTAATTTCAAATTTTCATTTTCTTATAATAAGAAAAGGAGGATAAAGGTAATAATGACATGGATAACGTAGATTTACCATGTCTCTAATGCATATAAGGTAATAAAAATATAAATATATCAACAGCACCAGGTTCCACAGAATAATACATTGCACAATAATTTTTTCAGCATTACTGGAGCTATTACAGGTGTCAACTAGCTAGGTTAAATCTTCAGAAAATAGTCATAATATAAATTAAAATGTTAATTAGGTATTTACTAATCACAAGGGGGCAAAGGTATTACAATATATTTGCAGAATACCAACACATATTAAGCAGGGCCAGTCCTAGATCTTATGGCACCCAGGGGGAACATTTCCTCTGTCCCCCCCATTCGAAACATCAACAGTGTACGACAAAGGCATGTGTAAAAAGTACAGGGGCATGGCTTCATGGGGAAGGAGCGTGGCCACAGAATAGTACCAGTTGCCATTACACCACACAGTTGTACCCTTTATGCACATTATGTCATGTTAGAACCCTTTTATGCACATTATACAAGTTAAATGCCCTTATATAAGCTACTGTATGCCAGGTAGAACCCTTTATACACATTATGCCAGGTAAAGCCCCTTGCTCATGTTACACCAAGTAGAGCCTCTTTTACACACTGCACCAGGTAGAGCACCTTACACACATTATGTCAGGTAGAGCTCTTACACACATTATGCCAGGTAGAGCTCTTACACACATTATGCCAGGTAGAGCTTCTTATATACATTGCTCCAGGTAGAGTCCCTTACATACATTATGACAGCTAGAGCCTCTTATACATGTTGTGCCAGGTAGAGCTTCTTATATATATTGTGCCAGGTAGAGCCCCTTACACACATTATACCAGGTAGAGCCTCTTATACACAGTGCTGGGGGAACATCTTGTGAATTGTAACTTGTTTTAATATATGATAGAAGCAACTGTGCTTTATTTTTATGTGAAGGGAAGAAAGGGGTGTGTGGAGGGTGTCTTGCTTTATTTAATTATGGTGGATGTGCTTTACCTTTATGTGGTGTTTATGTGTCCACTGTGCTCCTCCTCCCTTCTGTACTAAGTTCCTGTCTGAGAGCACCTCTGCCCCTGTTACCTTTACACGGTATCTCTGTCTGTCTCCCTCACTTACCAGTGTATGTGCTTCCTTGTCCCCAGTGTATGTCTCCAGCATGACAGGGAGAGGGTAACAGGCAGATGGTGGGTGACTGGGGAGGCATGGTTGAAAGGGAGAGGGTAATAGGGAGATAGTGGGTGACTGGGGAGCAGAGGATGACAGGGAGACAGTGGATGACAGAGATAGTGGGGGACAGGGAGACAATTGGTGACAGGGAGAGGGTTAGAACATGGAGAACAGGGACCAAACAGAATAGAGGAAATAGGAGAAAGGGATGACAGGACATGACAGTGGGAACAGGAACAGAGTAAAAGACAAGGCAAGACAGAGGTGACAGGGCCATAGTAGAGGTGAAAAGGACAGTGCTAGAACAGAGGGAACATAAGAGAGGAGTGACAGACACAGGATGGAGGTGACAGAGCAAGGTCAGAGAGTATAGGGACAGGACAGAGGTGAAAGCATGAGGACAGAGAGGGCAGGGACATGACAGTGAAGATAGGGACAGGACAGTGAGCTTAGCCCAGAGGTCTTAGGATCAGGACAGGACAGAACAGAGGGGACAGTAGAGAGGAGTGACAGGGACAGGAAAGCAGGGTCAGGGACTTGACAGTAAGGACAGGATCAGTGCAGCCAGGGTCAGGACAGTGAGAACAGGACAGAGGTGATAGTGCCAGGACAGAGGGGACTGGACAGAACAGATGGGTCAGTAGACAAGAGTGACAGGTTAAGGACAAAGTGGATGCACCAGTACAGAGAGGACAGGGACACAACAGTGGGAACAGGAGAGTAGGGACAGGACAGTGAGGACAGGACAGAGGTCATAGCACCATGACAGGGGAGACAGGACAGAACAGAGGGGTGAGGAGACAGTAACAGGGACATAACTGAACATTCAGAGAAAATGTGGACAGAAAAAGTGGTATGTAATTATTTGAAGGTGGAATACCTTTTTTTAAATATTTTAGCTAATTCAGAATGCACACTATTAATTATTATGACTGTCCTACTTGGAAACCCACCCATTATGAACTGTTGGATAAGGAGATAGGTTTGAGTCACTTAAAATGGCAGAGGACAGCAGAAAAAGGGACACACATGGGAAAGAGACAGAGAGGCAGACAGTGGATGTGAGAGGATGGTAGGAAGAGAGATACAGAGGGAAGAGACAGACCAGCAGACAGATGATGTGAGAGGACAGAGGAAAGAGACAGACAGGCAGACAGAGGAGATGAGGGGATGGTGGAAAGAGACACACAGAGGAAAGAGATAGACAAGCACACAGTATGTGAAAGGATGGTTTGGAGACACAAAGGAAATAGACAGACAGAGAGAAGATGTGAGAGGATGGTGGGAAGAGAGACATAGAGGAAAGAGATATACAGACCAGCAGACAAAGGATGTGAGAGGATGGTGGGAGGAGAGACACAGAGGAAAGAGACAGGCAGTAGACAGAGGGTGTAAGAGTACAAAGGAAAGAGACAGACGGGAAACAGAGGATGTTGGGAGAAGAGATACTGATGAAAGAGAAGCATAAAGAGACAGGGGCAGAGAGTGACAGAGAGATAGATGGACAGTAAAGAGACAGAGGGAAGAGACAAACAGAAGGAAAGGACAGTCAGACATAAGAAAGATACAGAGATAGGAAATCACATATCAGCCCCTGTAATAAAAGAATGGAGTGGAATTTATCTGTGTCCATGGCGCACATGAAACACTTAATATGCAACGGTACTGTGAGTAGCCTTGGATGACCTAAGTTGGATTTTTTTAACCATTGGAATTTTGCTGAATGTTTTTTGTTTGTTTTCTGGTTTTAATATTTTATTTTATATCTGAAAGCACCTTGATGCACTTTTTGGACTTTTGTAAATAAATTCCCATTTTTAAACACTAAAGAGGAACGTTCTCCTGTGTATCTCTGCGTGAAAATATTCTCTGCCATAAATCATGTGACATCGTATAAGGATACCTTGATAGGAGTCAACTATCCATATACCGAGTGAGTTGTGGTACGCACATCATTGATTTTGGAAAAAAAGATACCTTTATGTGTATGTTTTATCTGCATTATGTGTAAGTTGGGGTACGCATCCGAAAGGCTATAAAGATACCTTTATGCGATTTATCATCATATTTTTAGCATGAGTTCTGGGTACGCTTCTGATATCTCATTCCAGCATTACAAAGACATCTATTTGTCAAAGATACCTTTATGGGTTTCCACTCACTTGACTCTGTGTGAGTGGGGTACGCCCTTTTGCTTCTAGGGTTGTGGAAATTATCCTGATTGGTGTGAAACTGTTCTACACATTTGTTCCTTCCTTTTTGTTTTTTATGAATATTGGGATAACCACACGATACTTCGAGAGGAGAAAAAAACAATCAGAGAAGTTCCCAAGTTTCCATATGAAGGATACCCTTCCTCTTCAGCAATAAGGGATGTAGTTTGCATATTAAGTGTTTCATGTGTGCCCTGGACACAGATAAATTCCATTCCATTCTTTTATTGCTTATTGTTTCTGTAAAAATGGTGATTTTTACTTTGGTGTTTATAGTGGACGGGCAGCATTGCACCATATAGGCGATCAGTTCAAAATCTTTTTTTCAATTGTATATCAGTCCTTGTGCCCAGAAGTGATTACTTCGCTATTTATACCACACATGAATTCAGCCAGCTCATCACTGGCACACCTCTACCACTTCCAAATCGGAGCTGTTGGACAGTCAGCCAAGTTGTAGGAAATGTAACAACATCCTACTCTGCAGAGGATTGGTGGGGAGGTACTCTACTGTACCACTGCACAGTGGAAGGGAAGGAGCCCTGCCGTGCAGAGAAAGGAGACAAACCAGGATGGCAGTGTTTCACGGCATTGGGGAACGTACAATAGGGACTGTGCAGTACACAACTGGCCTCACAACCCCTATAGTTAAAACATAAAAAGCATGGGAGAGACTCAAAGACACCTGTACAGCCTCTCCCTGTATGTGACTCCCCTACCGAGTTCCCGTGTTACTGGCTGCTGGAGCTGGAGTCCCATGGGGGTGCTGATGCTGGTGGTTATGCGCAGAAGCCCTCCTGTGGCCATTTTACTGCAGTATGTAACTAAAAAAGGACCAGTGGCCACTGCCCAATCAGGGCACCGGCCTGGGGGTACTAACCTGGTGGCCCAATGTCACAACAACACGGTACAATGGAATACCTTCCCTGGATCTGCAACTGGCCCAGATGCCCTAGGCAATTTCCTATTTTGCCTATGCCTAGGGCTAGCACTGTCTTCATGTGCTCCCCTATTACCAATGTGTATGTCTCCATGTGGTCCTCCTGTCATCAATGTGTATGTCTCCATACCCTACTTCCCCAACCTCCAACCATCAGTATGTATGTCTCCATGTCCCCGTTCCACCACCCAAGTCACTAGTGGGTATATCCTCAAGTGGAGAAATCAAACAGTGGCACTCGGAGATTCTTTTAAAGTGCAAATATATTTTAGCATACAGCTGACCTTTGGGGCTCACCTGCCCCTTTGTCAAGATGAACAAAAACGTAGTTGTTCACTTTGACAAGGGAGCAGGTGAGCTGGCTGTATGCTATAATATATTTACACTTTAAAAGAATCTACAAGTGCCTCTGTTTGCTTGACTCCATTTAAGATATTGTTCTTTATCTAAAGTGCACCAGAATGCTTACCCCATGACGTGAAGTACCTGGCTGTTTGGAATTTATATATAGAATGTGTTTGTTTGTTTTTTGTTTGTAAAATATGCCTTTTTGTGTAGGCACCACATAATCTATTGTGCAGAGTCAACAGACCCCAACCTGCAACAGGCCCCACCCTCAACAGACCACACCCCCATTAGGGCTGAAATTTCTGGGGCTGGTTTTCAAACAAAATCTGCCCTACTCTGCTGTAAATTGACTGAGCTGTGTGTATAGTCAGTGTATACAAGGGGCACACTGCTATGTGCTGTGCTATACTCTGCTGTAAATTGGCAGAGCAGTGTGTATAGACAGTGAATACAAGAAGCATGCTGCTATGTGCTGTGCTGTACTCTGCTGTAAATGGCTGTGCACATCTAAAGTGGCAGTGTGTTCACAAGCAGCACTGCAGTGTGTAATGTCTTTGTTAGTTGAAAAACAAAGGAAAATAAATTTTAAAAAAAGTTTTTAAAAAAATTAATACTTTTAGTTTGCACAACCTGTGTGCGCCGTACACCTGTGCATTTATTATTCATGCACATAATAAAATAAAAGCCTTTAAATTGCCACAGTGAGAGTTGAGCTGTGATATTAAAAATAGATATATTTTTCTATTGCTTGTACTGTTTGGTGCACTTTACCTTTGTGCACTTTGTCCAAAGCCCTGTGACTCCATGCAGTTTGAACAGAGCTGTTAGTTAAAAAAAATACAAATCTATAATTTGTACTGTTTGGAGAGCTTTAGTGTAGTGATTTGCAAATTAAAAAATGGATAACAATCAGTTTAGAGAGAAGCAACCAAATACTAGTGCTACAGCTACTGCCACCAGAAATGATGATGATGATGCTAGTGCTTCAACGTCATCTACTAAAGCAAATACTCAAGGGCATAGAGCAGGGGTGGCCAACCAGTTGGAGGCAAAAAGCCAGAAAAGATCCATAGGCAAGTGCAAGAGCCACTATCATGCATGTGCCGTGCCTAGTTGTCACAAAACCATGCCCCATTTTTGTGCACACACCGGGGGTAATTCCAAGTTGATCGCAGCAGGAAATTTTTTAGCAATTGGACAAAACCATGTGCACTGCAGGGGAGGCAGATATAACATGTGCAGAAAGAGTTAGATTTGGGTGGGTTATTTAATTTCTGTGCAGGGTAAATACTGGCTGCTTTATTTTTACACTGCAAATTAGATTGCAGATTGAACACACCACACCCAAATCTAACTCTCTCTGCACATGTTAAATCTGCCTTCCCTGCAGTGCACATGGTTTTGCCCAACTGCTAACAAAAGTCCTGCTGCGATCAACTTGGAATTACCCCCACCTTTCGGTATGACGTTTGTAGGAGTGTGACCTTGTGTCATAACCCTGTTTAGTCATGTTGTACAGTGCCACATACATATAAAAATGGCAAAAAATGGGTGCCACCACAGTGCCAGATACATATACGCCCCCAGTGCCAGATACAGATGTCCCCACAGTGCCAGATATGCCCCCAGTGCCAGATACACATGTCCCCACAGTGCCAGATATGCCCCCAGTGCCAGATATGCCCCCACAGTGCCAGATATGCCCCTTATGCAGATACACATGCCCCCACAGTGCCTCCCACAGTGCCAGATATGCCTCCAGTGCCAGATATGCCCCCAGTGCCAGATATGTCCCCAGTGACAGATATGCCCCAGTGCAGATATACATGCCCATACAGTGCCAGGTATGCCCACACAGTGCCAGATATGCCCCAGTGCAGATACACATGCCCCACAGTGCCAGATATGCCCCCAGTGCAGATACATATGCCTCCACAGTAACTCACACAGTGTCATATACACATGTCCCACAACAGTGCCAGATATGCCCCAGTGCAGATACACATGCCCCCACAGTGCCTCATATGCCCCCAGTGCAGATACACATGACCCCATAGTGCCTCATATGCCCCCAGTGCAGATACACATGCCCCCACAGTGCCTCATATGCCCCCAGTGCAGATACACATGCCCCCACAGTGCCAGATATGCCCCCAGTGCAGATACACATGCCTCCACAGTGCCTCACACAGTGTCAGATACACATGTCCCACAAACAGTGCCAGATATGCCCCAGTGCAGATACACATGCCTCCTCAGTGCCTCATATGCCCCCAGTGCAGATACACATGCCCCCACAGTGCCTCATATGCCCCCAGTGCAGATACACATGCCCCCACAGTGCCTCATATGCCCCCAGTGCAGTTACACATGCCCCCAGTGCTGATACACATGCCCACACAGTGCCAGATATGCCCCAGTGCAGATACACATGCCCCCACAGTGCCAGATATGCCCCCAGTGCTGATACACATGCCCCCACAGTGCAAGATATGCCCCAAGTGCTGATATACATGCCCCCACTATGCCTACAACAGTGCCAGATATGCCCCCAGTGCTGATACATATGCCCCCACAGTGCCAAACATGCCCCTACAGTGCCTCACTCCCCCCCAAAAAAAAGTGCTGCTTACCGCGCTGCTGTGAGGGGAAGGAGAGCACAGCGTGCGCCTCTCCTACCCCTCAGTCTCTGGCGGCAGTGTCTATCTTCAATTCGGCGCCGGACTGTGAGCCAATCGGAGCTCACGGACCAGCAGCCATTCAGGAGCCTTAGCTGCAGGTCCGCAAGCTCTGATTGGCTCACGGGCCAGCGCTGAATTTTAGATAGACACCTCCACTGGAGACCTGCTGCTGTGAGTGTGGTGTGTTGGGCAGTGGTGGCCGGGCGCGGATCGATCCACATGCGGAGGATGAAAGAGCCGCATGCAGCTCGAGAGCTGCGGGTTGGCCACCGCTGGCATAGAGGGTCTAAGTCAGGGCAACTAAAATTAAAAAAACAATATACACTAATAATGAATAATGCACATCTAATAATGGTAAAGTTTGGTGCAGTGGCAAGGGAAGACTCTTATTTACAAGTGGTGGTTCTGCAACCATCAGTGAGGCATCTTTTTCTGCCTCTTATGATGATGCAAGAACTTTTCACTCAAAGTCTAGAAGAGGTGTCAAAAAATAAAAATCACTAATACAGTAGAATAAACTGTGTTCAGAACCATCACACATCCCTGAGGAGACTATAGGGATGTCCACATTAGCTTTGTGTGAGTCTGCCATTTCTCACACTGTCCTCATAGAGAAGCCTCTTTTTCCTACTTCCGCCATTTCTGCACATGTGGAGAGCAGTACAAGTAAATATGGTGATGAGGACATAATAGAAATTGAGGATGTATGTGTGGAAGTGGAACAGGATGAGGGGGATGTGTGTTTACTACTACTATCTGATACTGAGGAAGAGGATGTTGATGTTTGTGTAAGTCAGCCACCAGTGGCTGCAGTTCTTGCCTTTGAAAAGAATTGTGATGAGACCAAAAATGTCACCTCTTTGGTGGGTAATAATATTTACCTAAATCCTGAAAACAATGTGAAGGCATCTGCTCCATTTGTGAGGTGATAGTAGATTAAGGGATGCTAGCCACCTCAGCAAAACCGCTATGTTTCGTAATTTGCGTGAGTTCCTGAAATTTATTTTACAACAATATAATGTAATTAACACTCTCACAAGCAACCTCTTCAATAGTGTATGGAGGTAGTTCTTCCAAAATATTGTTTTGTGGGGGCCCAAACAAACCAAGCATGTGATGAACGGCAGCTTGCGATCAGGTCAGAATGACCCCCTCAGTCACTGAAGTCCTAGGTCTGTTAAACTGCACATGTCATTTTTAATATCAAACATAAGAGTGGATGGGAGAACTCAAGGACAATTCCATTCTGCAACACTTTTAATTTCTGCCACTGCTATGTGGCAAAGTTTCTTTGATGTGCTATAAACTGCCATCGGCTTGTGCAATTGCTCTTTCGCATAGTAACCAGTCAGCTCGCTGCAGCATTTGGCCTAAAGCAGATAAAAACAATATTGTGAGCTGTGAGGTGGTCATAATTGACAGGAAATGAGTGCAGATTAATGTTACTGAGGTTATTAATAATCTAGGAACAAAAAAGGCCAAAATTATGTGATTTTAGTTTTTTTCGTAAATTTTGGGAAAAAATCCAAAACTAAAACCAATCATGGCCAATATCCTAAACTAAATCCAAGACCAAGGGGGTCATTCCAAGTTGATCGTAGCTGTGCTAAGTATAGCACAGCTACGATCCTTAATTCAGACATGCGGGGGGACGCCCAGCACAGGGCTAGTCTGCCCCGCATGTCAGTGCCGCCCCCCCCCCCCCCCCCCCCCGCACAAATACAAAAGCATCGCACAGAGGCGACGCCTTTGTATTTGAGGATTAACTCCTGGCCAGCGCAGCTCCTGCGGCTGGCCGGGAAATACTCATCGCTCCCGCTGGCCGCAGCGGCTGCGTGACACGTCACGCAGCTGCTGCGGGCCGCACCCGAACGGTCTGGCCACGCCTGTGTTGGCCAGACCGCTCCCCCTAAATGGTGGCTAAATGCCGCCATTCAGCCCCCTCCTGCCTAGCGACCACCTCTGTCTCAGAAGCGATCGCTAGCCAACGATGACTGCCATGCGCCAGCGCACTGCGGCACCGGCGCATGCGCAGTTCCGACCCGATCGCATGACTGCGAAGAAGTGCAGCATGCGATCGGGTCGGAATGACCCCCCAAAACCGGATGATGAATTAGAACCAAAACCAGCACAAATGGTCTGGCGCACATCTCTGGTCACCCTCAACACCAGAAGATACAGAACCAAATTGCATTTCATAAGCATATCATTATAGAAGATACAGTATGTGAAAAACAGTTTGGCACTGTATCTTGCTACTTAAGCTGTGCAAAGGTTTTTACTGCACCAGTGGCGGAACTAGCGAGCGGTAGGCCCAGGTGCGACAAAATGCTTTGGGCCCCCCTCATCCCGTCCAAGTCCACCCCTCACCCCTGGAGAGGATCTGGTGAGGGGGACCTGCTCAGGGCCAGGGAAATGGATACCTAGCAACAGTGCCGTAACTAGACATTTTAGCACTGTGTGCAAGAAATGGCATCGGAGCCCCACTCTATGTAAAACAGGGGCAGTGCGCATCGTAGGCACGTGCAAAAAATATAGGGGCGTGGCTTCATGGGGAAGGGGTGTGTCCACAAAATAATACCAATTCATATAACTGTGCACAGTAGTCTCCATTATTCAAATTACACCACACAGTAGCACCACTACACCAGGTAGATCCCCTTTTACGCATAACGGCGGACAGATTCCCCTTTTTACACATTACGGCAGACAGCATCCCCTTTTTACACATTAAAGGAGAGTCCACCTTTTACACATTACGGCAGACAGCATCCCGTTTTTACACATTATGGCAGACAGCGTCCCCTTTTTTACACATTACGGCAGACAGCGTCCCCTTTTTACACATTACCGCAGACAGCGCCCCGTTTTAACACATTACGGCAGACAATGCCCCATTTTTACACATTACGGCAGAGTCCCCTTTTTTACACATTACAGCAGTCTCCCTTTTTACACATTATGGCAGACAGCATCCTCTTTTTACACATTACGACAGACAGCGTCCCCTTTTTACATATTACGGCAGACAGAGTCCCCTTTTTTACACATTACAGCAGACAGTCCCCCTTTTTACACATTATAGCAGACAGTCCCCCTTTTTACACATTACTGCAGACAGCGTCCCCTTTTTACACATTACAAGAGTCCCCTATTTTACACATAACGGCAGACATCGTCCTCTTTTTACACATAACGGCAGACAGCGTCCTCTTTTTACACATTACGGCAGAGTCCCCTTTTTTACACATTACAGCAGACAGTCCCCCTTTTAACACATTACGGCAGACAGCGTCCTCTTTTTACACATTATGGCAGACAGAGTCCCCTTTTTTACACAATACGGCAGACAGAGTCCCCTTTTTTACACATTACAGCAGACAGTCCCTCTTTTTACACATTACGGCAGACAGCATCCCCTATTTACACATTACGACAGATAGTCCCCT
This sequence comes from Pseudophryne corroboree, assembly GCF_028390025.1. Taxonomy (NCBI): domain Eukaryota; kingdom Metazoa; phylum Chordata; class Amphibia; order Anura; family Myobatrachidae; genus Pseudophryne; species Pseudophryne corroboree. The sequence continues at coordinate 461,121,879 of NC_086449.1, forward strand.
TTTACACATTACAGCAGACAGCGTCCTCTTTTTACACATTACGACAGAGTTCCCTTTTTTATACATTATGGCAGACAGTGTCCCCTTTTTTACACATTACGGCAGACATCATCCCCTTTTTACACATTACGGCAGACAGCTCCCCGTTTTTACACATTACGGCAGACAGTGCCCCATTTTTACACATTACGACAGAGTCCTCTTTATTACACATTACAACAGACAGTACCCCTTTTTACACATTACGGCAGACAGCGTCCTCTTTTTACACATTATGGTAGACAGAGTCCCCTTTTTTACACATTACAGCAGACAGTCCCCCTTTTTACACATTATAGCAGACAGTCCCCCTTTGTACACATTACGGCAGACAGCATCCCCTTTTTACACATTACGACAGTCCCCTTTTTTACACATAATGGCAGCCAGCGTCCTCTTTTTACACATTACGGCATACAGAGTCCCCTTTTTTACACATTACGGCAGACAGTGTCCCCTTTTTTACACATAACGGCAGACAGCGTCCCTTTTTACACATTACGGCAGAGTCCCCTTTTTTATACATTACAGCAGACAGTACCCCTTTTTACACATTACGGCAGACAGCGTCCTCTTTTTACACATTACGGCAGACAGAGTCCCCTTTTTACACATAACGGCAGACAGTGTCCCCTTTTTTACATATTACAGCAGACAGTCCCCCTTTTTACACATTATAGCAGACAGTCCCCCTTTTTACACATTACGGCAGACAGCGTCCCCTTTTTACACATTACGACAGAGTCCCCTTTTTTACACAATGGCAGACAGCGTCCTCTTTTTACACATTACGGCAGACAGAGTCCCCTTTTTTACACATTACGGCAGACAGTGTCCCCTTTTTTACACATAACGGCTGACAGAGTCCCCTTTTTTACACATTACAGCAGACAGTGTCCCCCTTTTTACACATTACAGCAGACAGTCTCCCTTTTTACACATTACGGCAGACAGCGTCCCCTTTTTACACATTACCACAGATAGTCCCCCTTTTTACACATTAAGGCAGACAGCTCCCCCCTTTTTGCACATTACAGAAGACAGCGTCCCCTTTTTACACATTATGGCAGACAGCGTCCCCTTTTTACACATTAAGGCAGACAGACAGGATAGATAGACAGATAGATAGATAGATAGATAGATAGACAGACAGTAAGAAAGAATAGATTATACTTACTGTCTCCGATGGCAGTCAGGCTCATCGGTGCAGCAGCTTCTGGCAGATCCCGGGCAGGGGAGAAGAAGGAGGAGGGGGACTCGGGAGCCGCAGCAGTGCAATGTAATTGGTGGAGGCACTGCTGCAGCTGTCCCTCTCCTACCACATAGGCTGCCCGCCGCTGCTGTGATGAGGAAAGCACATCCCAGCATTCACAGTGGTGGCCAGCCTATGTGGAAGGAGAGGGACAGCTGCAGCAGCGCCTCCACCAATAACACTGCGCTGCTGTGGCTCCCTCCTCCACCTACGTCCTCCTCCTTCCCCCCGTAGCCACTGCGTCCCTGCTGCTCCTCTCCTTGGTGGGCGGCGGTGGCCCGCAGCACACAGCGGCATGTAATGAGTCATTTTGACTCATTTCATGCTGCGCTGGCTTTGGGCTCCTTGACAGTGGTGGGCCCCAGTGCAAGGCACCGCTTGCACTGGTGGTAGATCCGCCACTGCACTGCACCATTAAGGAGGAAACTACCTCCATGAGTAGCAAACTCAGGGAACATGAGTGACTTCTACAAGGGAGTTTCTAGGTGCAAACCCTCACCCACCACCTTCACCTTAATTGCTTGAGTAGGCAAAGCTGCCTCATTGCCAGAACTCCTCCCACAAGGAGAATAATAATCTAACTTGCCATACCTTTTTCTTACATTTTGGTGCATGGGTGGTCATTCCTCTCGCTAGCTGTTTTTAGCAGCCATGCAAACGCTATTCCGCCGCTCACTGGGAGTGTATTTTAGCTTAGCAGAAGTGCGAAAGAAAGGATCACAGAGCGGCTACAAAGTTTTTTTGTGCAGTTTTAGAGTAGCTCAAAACCTACTTTGCGCTTGTGATGACTTCAGACTGTTCAGTTCCTGTTTTGATTTCACAAACACGCCCTGCGTTCGCCCAGCCACGCCTGCATTTTTCCTGGCACGCCTGCGTTTTTTCAAACACTCTCTGAAAACGGTCAGTTGACACCCAGAAACGCCCACTTCATGTCAATAACTCTGCGGCCAGCAGTGCAACTAAAAAGCTTCGCTAGACCTTGTGTGAAACTACATAGTTCGTTGTAATAGTACGTCACGCGTGCGCATACATCCAGGTGACACAAAGCTATTAATGTTGGAATTATGGGCCTGATTCTGAGGTGGAAGTAAAGCAAAAGCAAAAGTACAGCTAGTAACTGTTCACCTTAATAAAACTATTTTGCAGAGAGGGTTCAGTTTGGGAGGGGCGTGTTATAAATCAAAAATAAATTGCTACATACTTGCTTGTACATGCTGAATGCCATGTAGACTCCCTAAATATTAACAATTCCCTGACTCCCTGAAAAGGGCAGCAATCCCCCTGAATGCATTTTACAGTATCTCTATTATGTAGATGTTACTTACTAAAAAAAAAACATCAAAGATATATACATTCAAATGGGATCACCAATGCCATTTTCTTGCCTTGAGTATAAGGTACAGTGGCCCTCATTCCGAGTTGTTCACTCGCTAGCTGCTTTTAGCAGCATTGCACACGCTAAGCCGCCGCCCTCTGGGAGTGTATCTTAGCATAGCAGAATTGCGAACGAAAGATTAGCAGAATTGCGAATAGAAAATTCTTAGCAGTTTCTGAGTAGCTCCAGACTTACTCAGCCATTGCGATCAGTTCAGTCAGTTTCGTTCCTGGTTTGACGTCACAAACACACCCAGCATTTGCCCAGACACTCCCCCGTTTCTTCAGGCACTCCCGCGTTTTTCCCAGAAACGCCAGCGTTTGTTCGCACACGCCCAGAAAACGGCCAGTTTCCGCCCAGAAACACCCACTTCCTGTCAATCACAGTACGATCACCAGAATGATGAAAAATCCTCGTTATGTCGTGAGTAAAATACCTTACTTTTGAGTAAAATAACTAAGCGCATGCGCTCTGTGAAACTTGTGCATGCGCAGTAAGCGACTAATCGCAATATAGCGAAAATCGGCAACGAGCTAACAACTCGGAATGACCCCCAATGTCCCACATTCCGAGTTGATCGCTAGCTGCTTTCGGTCGCAGCGCGGCGATTACTTGAAAAAGCGGCATTACTGCGCATACGTACGGGCCGCAGTATGCACGTGCAAAGTATTTTCACACAAAACTATGCAGTTTTACACAAGGGCGAGCGACGCTTTTCTGTCGCTGTGTTGATCGGTGAGTGATTGACAGGAAGTGGGTGTTTCTGGGTGGTAACTGGCCGTTTTCAGGGAGTGTGCTGAAAAACACAGGCGTGACAGGTTAAAACGCAGGTGTGCCTGGGGAAATGGGGGAGTGGCTGGCCGAACGCAGGACATGTTTGTGACGTCAAAGCAGGAACTATACCGACTGAAGTGATTGCAAGGTAGGAGTAAGTTTTGAGCTGCTCAGAAACTGCATAAAAATTTTTACGAGCAGTTCTGCTAACCTTTCGTTTGCACTTCTGCTAAGCTAAGATACACTCCCAGAGGGCGGCGGCCTAGCATGTGCACTGTTTCTAAAAGCAGCTTGCGAGCGATCAACTCGGAATGAGGGCCAATGATCTCTATGGCTACATGCATCTTAAAATAAGGTTTTTCATGGCCAATGTGTGTGCCTAACTATGTAACAGCTGTGAGACTCAATTACATTTGTATTTACAATACAGTGGGTGTGGATCATTTGGTCAGCGGTAACTAGGTTGACAGTTACTAAGTTGACCACTATTGGTCAACAGTGACTAGTTCAACACCTGAAATATGTCAACATGGTCATTAGGTTTTTTTTCGTAAAGTGACCGGGAACCTCAATTAAAGCAACGTGTTCCCTTATATTGCTTGCTTCGCTCGCCGTTCAGAATAGTAGTCCACGTGGATCGTAAAGTATTAAAAAGTAAAAAAAATGAAAACATGCATCAGGTCGACATGGTCTATAGGACAACATGGTCACAAGGTCGATATGGACAAGGTCGACATGAAAAAAGGTCAACATGAGTTTTTCCACTTTTATTCATTTTTTGAACTTTTTCATACTTTACGATTAGTAAAGTAAACAATTAGTGGGGGATTTTAAATGGAGCAAATTTGTGTCATTAAGCCCCGCCCCTCCATACTGCACCACAATTCCCCATAAAATCTCTACTCATCTTACCCGCTGCACTAGGAAGCAGCCAGGATGCGGGAGATCTGACTCTTCTGTGGGTACAGAGGACTGTCCGAAAAATCACGAGTCTCCTGGCACTTGTGAGAGAGTAGGCAACTATGAGTTAGGAGCTGATTGATTGGTACATTACCCCCAGTGTCAGACTTGAACATGAAGAGTCGACCAGGGGAATGCAGTGGTGGGGCCCATGCTTAAGGTGTGTGGACAGTTATCATAGGTGAGACCAGCCCACACAGAGGCTTGGTAACTCCAATTAGTGGGGGAACCCCAATTAGTCTGGGAACCCCAATTAGTGCACCGTGTTCCCTCACATGAATTGCTTTGCTCGCCATTCCCAGTCATAGTCAACTTGGATCGTAAAGTGTGAAGAAGTAAATAAAAGAAAAAAAAGTGAAAAACTCATGTTGACCTTTTTCCATGTTGACTTTGTCCATGTCGACCTAGTGACCATGTTTACCTATAGACCATGTCGACCTAATGCATGTTGACCAATAATGGTTGACCTAAAGAGTGTCGGACTAAGTGCTATCGACCTAAAGACTGGATACTCAGCACAATTTCCGTAAAATACTTTCTCTAACATCCTAGTGGATGCTGGGGACTCCGTAAGGACCATTGGGAATAGACGGGCTCCGCAGGAGACATGGGCACTTTAAGAAAGAATTTAGATTCTGGTGTGCTCTGGCTCCTCCCTCTATGTCCCTCCTCAAGACCTCAGTTAGTTTGAATCTGTGCCCGGATGAGCTGGGTGCTGTTCAGTGAGCTCTCCTGAGCTTGCTGTAAGAAAGTATTTTGTTAGGTTTTTTATTTTCAGGGAGCTCTGCTGGCAACAGACTCCCTGCATCGTGGGACTGAAGGGAGAGAAGCAGCCCTACTCTCTGAAGCTAGGTCCTGCTTCTTAGGCTACTGGACACCATTAGCTCCAGAGGGATCGTACACAGGATCTCACCTCGTCATCCGATCCCAGAGCCGCGCCGCCGTCCCCCTCGCAGAGCCGGAATACAGAAGCCGGGTGAGTATGAGAAGCAAGAAGACTTCGAAATCGGCGGCAGAAGACTCCGTTCTTCACATGAGGTAACGCACAGCACTGCAGCTGTGCGCCATTGCTCCAAACATACCTCACATACTCCGGTCACTGTAAGGGTGCAGGGCGCAGGGGGGGCACCCTGGGCAGCATATGGACCTCTTTTGGCAAAAGTACACATATATACAGTTGGGCACTGTATATATGTATGTGCCCCTGCCAAGAAAATGTATATTTAAGCGGGACAGAAGCCCGCCGTCGAGGGGGCGGGGATTCTTCCTCAGCACTCACCAGCGCCATGTTTTTTCTCCACAGCACTGCTGAGAGGAAGCTCCCCAGCGTCTCCCCTGCAGATACACTGTAGAAGAGGGTAAAAAGAGAGGGGGGGCACATAATTAGGCGCAAAAAATCAATATAAACAGCAGCTACTGGGTTAACATTAAGTTACTGTGTTATTCCTGGGTTAATAGCGCTGGGGTGTGTGCTGACATACTCTCTCTCTGTCTCTCCAAAGGGCCTTGTGTGGGAATTGTCTTCAGATGAGCACTCCCTGAGTGTGTGGTGTGTCAGTACGTGTGTGTCGACATGTCTGAGGTAAAAGGCTCCCCTAAGGAGGAGATGGAGCAAATGTGTGTGTGAGGGGTGTCTCCGTCGACAACGCAGACACCTGTTTGGATATGTGTAATTAAGTGCTAAGGTGAATTTATTGCACAAAAGATTAGAGAACAGACAGGGAATCTACCCATGTCTGTCCCTATGTCGCAGAGACCTTCAGAGTCTCTCAATGCTCACTATCCAAAATAATAGACACTGATATCGACACGGAGTCTGACTCCAGTGTCGACTACGATAATGCAAAGTTACAGCCAAAATGGCAGGAAAGTATTCAATATATGATTATTGTAATAAAAAATGATTTGCATATCACTGATGACTCATCTGTCCCTGACACAATGGTACACATGTTTAAGGGGAAGAAAGCTGAGGTAAATTTCCCTCCTCTCATAATGAAAAAGAGCGGGAATCTCCAGACAAGAGATTGCAGTTTCCCACAAAGAATTCTCAGGGAGTATCCTTTCCCTACTAGGGCCAGGATACGATGGGAATCTTCCCCTAGGGTGTCACGTTTGCCCAAAAGGTAGCCCTGACTTTACAGCTATCCTCAGGGATCCTGCAGATAGCGTGCACATTCTGGTACACTACTCAAACCGGCGATTGTGTCGGCATGGGTTTATAGCGCTGTAGCAGCGTGGACAGGTACCTTATTAGCAGAGATTGAGACCCTAGTATGTATATATATATATATATATATATATAGATATATATATTAAAGATGCTGTCTTAAGATATATAGATATATATATATCCTAATATTTTTATGGCACTCCCATTCAAACTGTCATCCACCTGGGTGCCCTCCTCCAAATAGTATAGAACAACAGGGGGTACCTTCAATTTTTGTCCATACAGAAGGAAACCAGGCGGCACTCCAAGGATTTGGTGCAAGCAAAAGGTCTTTGTATTAAAGTGACAGTGCAAATAAATTAGTACAGCATAGTGCAAGCCACCGACGTTTCAACGCCCATCCGGCGTTTTTCTCAAGGTGCTATGCTTCAAAAAGTGCAACGTGACAATCAGCAATATCATACATGTCTAAAACAACTTTCCTTAGGGGTATAAATACCTGAGTCCATGCGAGGTCCTCCCCGTGCGCTCCCGCCGGCCGGCATCCCGAGGCCGGAAGCCGCGGCTGCACTCAGTTCCGGTCACGTGGGCCGCAGCGGTGACGTGAACTCTAGCCCCTTGCGTCGTTGCCTAGTTACCGCAAGTACTCCGTAACCATGGAAACCGGACCTGTCAGACGGAGCCAACACGGGGGTGACCTCTGTGCAAAACATAAAGTGCATGAGTGACAAACAGTACTACTTGTGTGAGCAATCCATTATGATTGCGTGAGACTTTAAAATTTCAAAGGATAGAAAGAACTAAGAATTAAAATGCTGAGACACTGGTGTCATCTGATCCAGCAGTACCGTGTTTTAAGGGCAGCACAATCATGCCTAGCTACAAGAGGGGCCGCAACCTGAAGGACCGAGTGGTGAAATTAGATGTTACCAAGAGAGCCCAAGGCCCAAGCCGCAGAGGCTGCTTCAAGTGCCCAAAATGTGAGACCGGCAACTACATGCTGACTGGAAGTACTTTTAGACATCCTAAAACCAACAAGGAATATGATATTAGACACCACCTTTCTTGTACATCCCAGTATGTTATCTATGCAATAGTATGCCCCTGTGGTAATATATATGTGGGTCAAACCATAAGGACATTCCGAGAGCGCATGGCGCTACATAGGTCCGCAATTAGAGCAGCACTGGAGGGACGAGGTAATGACCAACCAGTTGCGCGGCACTTTAAAGTAGCCAACCACACACTGCCACAGTTGAGACATATGATACTGGACCATGTGCCGAAACCGGTCAGGGGTGGCAACAGAGCGAGGATGTTGTCGCAGAAAGAAGCCAAGTGGATCCATATGTTGGACTCCTTGGCTCCCGGTGGACTAAATGAACAAGCCATGTGGAATGCCTTTCTGTGATGCTTTATTGTACTTTGCTCCTCTTGAGATTTAGTCAGCCTCTTGATAGTCCAACTGTGACAGATTGCCCTGCAGGACACTTATATATGTATATAATAGTTAGCCTGTCCCTCTATATACAGCTTGTTCCTCAGTGAGTAGTTTTTCCCTGCCTTGTCTAATCGTTTATGCACAAAGCCACTAGATATAATGAACAGAAAGCCTAATATATGTCTCAGCATTTTAATTCTTAGTTCTTTCTATCCTTTGAAATTTTAAAGTCTCACGCAATCATAATGGATTGCTCACACAAGTAGTACTGTTTGTCACTCATGCACTTTATGTTTTGCACAGAGGTCACCCCCGTGTTGGCTCCGTCTGACAGGTCCGGTTTCCATGGTTACGGAGTACTTGCGGTAACTAGGCAACGACGCAAGGGGCTAGAGTTCACGTCACCGCTGCGGCCCACGTGACCGGAACTGAGTGCAGCCGCGGCTTCCGGCCTCGGGATGCCGGCCGGCGGGAGCGCACGGGGAGGACCTCGCATGGACTCAGGTATTTATACCCCTAAGGAAAGTTGTTTTAGACATGTATGATATTGCTGATTGTCACGTTGCACTTTTTGAAGCATAGCACCTTGAGAAAAACGCCGGATGGGCGTTGAAACGTCGGTGGCTTGCACTATGCTGTACTAATTTATTTGCACTGTCACTTTAATACAAAGACCTTTTGCTTGCACCAAATCCTTGGAGTGCCGCCTGGTTTCCTTCTGTATGGACAAAAATTGAAGGTACCCCCTGTTGTTCTAGATATATATATATATATATAAAACATGCCCAAAGAGACATTAGTCTACTGGGTTCTAGAGTCAACGCTATGTCGATTTCTGCTTGACATGTCCTGTACAATATGCAATGGACAGGTGATGCCGACTTAAGAGGCATATGGAAGGCTGAGGATTGTGTGGAGAAGGGATCTCGGACCTGGTCTCCACAGCTATAGCTGGTAATTCTGATCTTTTGCCTTATATTCCTGCACAGCCTAGGAAAGCACGACATTATCAAATGCAGCCTTTCGCTCACAAAGAAACAAGAAAGTCCGAGGTGCGTCCTTTCTTGCCAGAGGCAGGGGCAGAGGAAAGAAGCTGCACAACACAGCTAGTTCCCAGAAACAGAAGTCCTCCCTGGCCTCTACAAAATCCACCGCATGTCGCTGGGGCTCCACAGGCGGAGCTAGGCCCGGTGGGGGCACGTCTTCGTAATTTCAGCCACAAGTGGGTTCACTCCCTGTTGGATCCCTGGGCAATAGATATTGTGTCTCAGGGATACAAGCTGGACTTTGAGGAGATGCCCCCTCACCGACAGACCTGCCGGCTTCCCCCCACGAGAGGGAAATAGTGTTAACTGCAGTTCACAAGTTGTATCTTCAACAGGTGGTGGTCAAGGTTCCCCTCCTTGAACAAGGATGGGGTTATTATTCGACCATGTTGTAGTCCCGAAACCGGACAGTTCGGTCAGACCCATATTGAATTTAAAATCCCTGAACATATACCTGAAAAGGTTCAAGTTCAAGATGGAATCGCTAAGAGCGGTCATCGCAAGCCTGAAAGGGGGAGATTTTATGGTGTCTCTGGACATAAAGGATGCATACCTTCATGTCCCCATTTATCCACCTCATCAGGCGTACCTCAGATTTGCGGTACAGGATTGTCATTACCAATTTCAGATGTTGCCGTTTGGTCTCTCCACGGCCCCGAGAATCTTCACCAAGGTAATGGCGGAAATGATGGTGCTCCTGCGGAAGCAAGGTGTCACAATTATCCCATACTTGGACGATCTCCTCATAAAAGCGGGATCAAGAGAGCAGTTGCTGATCAGCGTAGCACTTTCTCTGGAAGTGTAATGGCAACACGGCTGGATTCTAAATATTCCAAAGTCGCAGTTGGTTCCTACGGCTCGTCTGCCTTTCCTAGGCATGATTCTAGACACAGACCAGAAAAGGGTTTATCTCCCGATAGAGAGAGCTCAGGAGCTCATGACACTGGTCAGGAACCTATTAAAACCCAAACAGGTGTCAGTGCATCACTGCACTCGAGTCCTGGGAAGGATGGTGGCATCATACGAGGCCATTCCCTTCGGCAGGTTCCATGCGAGGACCTTTCAATGGGACTTACTGGACAAGTGGTCCGGATCACATCTTCAGATGCATCAGTTAATCACCCTATCCCCCAGGGCCAGGGTGTCTCTCCTGTGGTGGCTGCAGAGTGCTCACCTTCTCGAGTGCCGCAGATTCGGCATTCAGGACTGGGTCCTGGTGACCACGGATGCAAGCCTCCGAGGGTGGGGAGCAGTCACACAGGGAATAAATTTCCAAGGTCTGTGGTCAAGTCAGGAGACTTGCCTTCACATCAACATCCTGGAACTAAGGGCCGTATACAACGCCCTACGTCAAGCGGAGACCCTGCTTCGCGACCAACTGGTTCTGATTCAGTCAGAAGCCACCAGAATTCTTCGCTGGGCGGAGAATCACGTAAGCGCACTGTCAGCAGTGTTCATCCCGGGAGTGGACAACTGGGAAGCAGACTTCCTCAGCAGGCACGACCTCCACCCGGGAGAGTGGGGACTTCATCAAGAAGTCTTCACGCATATTGCAAGTCGGTGGGAACTGCCACAGGTGGACATGATGGCATCCCGCCTCAACAAAAAGCTACAGAGGTATTGCGCCAGGTCATGAGACCCTTAGGCGACAGCTGTGGACGCACTGGTGACACCGTGGGTGTTCCAGTCGGTCTATGTATTTTCTCCTCTTCCTCTCATACCCATAAGAAAAAGAGGAGTGAGAACAATACTCATTGTTCCGGATTGGCCAAGAAGGACTTGGTATCCAGATCTGCAAGAAATGCTCACAGAGGACCCGTGGCCTCTTCCTCTAAGACAGGACTTGTTGCAACAAGGGCCCTGTCTGTTCCAAGAATTACCGCGGCTGCGTTTGACGGCATGGTGGTTGAATGCCGGATCCTAGCGGAAAAAGGCATTCCAGATGAGGTCATTCCTACGCTGATAAAGGCTAGGAAGGATGTGACAGATCAACATTATCACCGTATATGGCGAAAATATGTTGCTTGGTGTGAGGCCAGGAATGCCCCTATGGAGGAATTCCAGCTGGGCCGTTTCCTTCACTTCCTACAGTCAGGAGTGACTTTGGGCCTAAAATTGGGTTCCATTAAGGTCCAGATTTTGGCCCTATCCATTTTCTTTCAAAAAGAGCTGGCTTCTCTACCTGAAGTTCAGACGTTTGTGAAGGGAGTGCTGCGTATTCAGCCCCCTTTTTTGCCCCCGGTGGCACCTTGGGATCATAACGTGGTGTTGAGTTTCCTGAAATCCCACTGGTTTGAACCACTCAAAACGGTGGAATTTAAATATCTCACGTGGAAGGTGGTCATGCTACTAGCATTGGCTTCGGCTAGGCGTGTGTCAGATTTAGCGGCTTTGTCACATAAAAGCCCCTATCTGGTTTTCCATGTGGATAGAGCAGAATTGCGGACCCGTCCACAATTTCTGCCAAAAGTGGTTTCATCCTTTCATATAAACCAACCTATTGTGGTGCCTGTGGCTACTACTTTGTATAGAAAGTATAGAGAGCTAATATGGCGCCAACTTTGAACCAAAGCAGCTACCCCCTTTGCACCAAAGGTAATCCCTATTACCAAAGTATCAATGTGGGTGTGTATAGAATTAGTGCAATAGGGTGCGCTTCAACTGAATCTAATACGTGGCCAATAAGTTGCTTAGGTGTAAAAATAAAAGATCATACTTCCCTTAATACTTCACATATGCAAATGAGGTCCTTAGAGGAGTTCCATATGGAAAAGAGTAGATAAAAAAGCATATAGTGTAGTATATTTGTGTAGGGAAGATTTATTACACTGACATTCAAGGTACAAATAACACAAGTAAGATACACATAAAAACTAATAATCCTTCTTTAAAATTAATAATTCCCCAAATGGAGGGTGATATAGGTGGAGGATTACCAGAGGAGAGTGTATAGTGGGCGTTTCAGATGTAACCTTAGGGTAACTGGCTCCGGAACCTGGTTCCCTCGTCCACGTCACAAACGTCTGGTCAGCCTTTCCCCTTTCCGCAGTTCATCCAAATCTCCAATCTCCTGCTGCTACGCGTTTCGGGATCAACCCTTCATCAGGCAGTGAGAGTGGAGTGTACAGAAATCCTATTTATACCCTTAGTGAAATTCATTTCCGGGTCAGGGATCATGTCTGAACCCGGATAAGGAATACATAGTTCTTTTGGTTTTAACTTAAATATTCCAATCAATTAAGTACATAACATGCATACATTTTATAAAACATTTTTTGAAAACTTTAAATTGTCACAGAATTATGTGTTTTAAAAATCGCGTCCCGGTCACCGGAAGTGACGTTGCCGCAACTTCCGGTTGCGGCCGCGAGGTTAATATGCCTCGAGTTTTTCTATTAGGTCGTACGGCGGTGTTGATGAACAGTACTGAGTACTCCTTTACTTATTTGTCTGTTCAAAGTTCATATATCTTGTAATAACGGTTCCGCATTCACTTCCGTATGGTGGAACGCACCTTGAACCGCACCGGTACTTCCGGTGACGCACTTCCTTCGCATACTCATAATGGAACACAGCGTCCCTGCTGGTAGTGTATATAGAGTTTATGACGGTTATGTATCTCAATGGGCAGCATATATTTTTGGTTCAGAGGTCATGCCTGTGCCCAGATAAATAATACAAATAACGTTATAAGCACAATATCATAATAATAAAAATTATAATAAAACAAATTTAACAGCTAAAAAGGTCTTTTTGCAGATATCCTAGGAGGTCACGTGTCCATTTCTCAGAAGTGGTACTTCATAAATTGAAAGTCTCTTGGATATATACTGGATGATGGTTCAGAGATCTTCTTCTTGTTTATCCCATTAATAATTAGTCCAGAGCATTTTTCAGTCTTATGGTACGCATTCTGTAACGTACCAGTGTTTCCAGTGACTTATTTACTTGACAACAGTTTCATTTAGATGATGGAACACAGTGTCCCTACTGTTAATCTAAATGGAATAAATAGATATACATCTAAATGGGTATCATGAATGATATATGTGAAACATTTAAATTGATTTAATTATTAAGGTGACGGGAAAGATGTGATGTGCATGCATTGTATAGACATAGGTGAATGGTGCCTATACATGGATAGGGGTGAGGGTGATGATGGTTAAAAGAGAGTGGAATGTTACTGAAGGAACCATTTTATTTCAAAATCTGCATTGAGTCCATGAGGAGTAAGACTTTTGGTTTTATGTATCCATTTCATTTCGCTTTTAGCCAACCGGGTCGCTTCGTCTCTATATCTCCAGTTGTTCTTTACATTCTCGATTGCTAGGAAACGGATGATGTTTTGAGTTGAACAGTTGTGTTTTTCTTTGAAGTGATTTGATAGTGAATGTGTGGTCAGCCCTTTTTTGATGTTCCGGAGATGCTCACCAAGTCTGGTTTTTAAGGCTCTACTGGTCCGGCCGATATAAATGAGATTGCAGCTACATTCAATCATATATACTACATTGGTAGTATGACACGTCATGAATTGTTGTAACTTGTATTTGGTGTTCTTAACTGTGAAATCTTCAAATTTGGATTGTTCTGATTTAATTTCTCGACATGCTTGACATGCTCCGCATCTGAAGAAACCTTTGTTCCTTATGGGGTGATTGTCGTGGTATGGTAAGGCACTTCTGGTGAGCTTATCTTTAAGGTTTGGTGCTTTCCTATAAATGAATTTGGGTGCTTGGGGTAGGGCTTCTTTGAGAACCGGATCTTTTAATAGAAGATGCCAGTGCCTTCATACAATGGATTCCATTTTTTTGTGTTGGTGGTTGTACTGAGTGATGAATGCAAACTGGGTTTTTTTGTCCTCCACTTTTTTCTTCTTGGAATTTACTAAAAGGTCTTTGCGGTCTTGTTGGAGAACTTCATTCTTGAATTTTTCTACGTTTTTTTCTTCATATCCTTTGTCCAGGAAACCCTTCTTCATGTCCTCAATTTGTTCCTCACATACTCTCTTGTTACTGCAATTCCGCCTTAGTCTCAAGAATTGGCTTTTTGGGACGCTAGTCAGCCAGTTGACATGATGTTGGCTTGTCATGCTGATATAGTTATTGGCGTCTGTCGGTTTTTTGAAGCATTTTGTTTCCAATCTTCCTTCTTCAGTGTATAATGTTAAATCCAGAAAATTGATTTCTGTTTGGCTGGTTGTGATGCTCAATTTAATGTTTAGGTCATTTTGGTTTAGATGTTCTGAAAAACTGTCAAGAGTGTTTTTATTGCCTTTCCAGAAAAAAATTATATCATCGATATAACGATACCAGAAAGTGAGTTCCTTTCCGAACTCCTGGCTTGGCTTTATGTTCTTTTCCTCCCAATATGACATGAACAAGTTTGCGAAACTTGGTGCGAATTTCGTACCCATTGCGGTCCCCACTGATTGATTATAATATGTTCCATCAAAATAGAAGTAGTTGTTTTTGAGTATGAAGTTTATCCCTTCCAGTAAAAATTCTTTTTTGTTTTCTGAATATTCCGTCTTGTCCAGGTAATACTTCACAGCTTCCAGTCCTTTTTCATGTGGTATGTTGGTGTAAAATGCTTCCACGTCGGCTGTTGCCATCCAAGTATTCTGAGCCCATTCGTATGCGTTAATTTTCTGTAGTACATCAGTCGTATCTTTAAGATGAAAATCTGTTTTAGATACTAAGGGTTGCAAATGGGTATCAATAAATTCCGACAAATTTGCTGTTAAGCTTCCTACTCCCGCAATGATTGGTCTACCCGGAGGATTTAGAGGGTTCTTATGTACCTTGGGTAACACATATATGGTCGGTATAGCTGGATCTGTGACATTTATGTACTCAAATTCTTTCTCGGTAATTGTTTTATTATTTAGGTAAGTCTTCAGTAGTTGATTTAGACCATTTTTTATTCTGTTAGTGGGGTCACTCCTTAACTTCGCGTATGTGTTCCCATCATTCAATTGGCGGTGGATCTCCTTTACATAGTCCTCCTTATTTAGTATTGCCACCCCTCCTCTTTTATCGCATGGTTTTATGACTATGCTTTCATCTTTCTGTAGAATCTTTAGGGCTGTACGTTCCTTTTTTGATAGGTTCCACTTCTTTGTCCTTACTTTGTCTAATTTCTCCAGGTCTTCTAGGACAGATTTGTGAAAGCTGTCCACTAGACTTCCTTTTAGATATTTCGGGTAAAAAGTGGACTTCTTCTTAAAAGTTTCCCTTGGTGTGTTTGTTTCTTCTTGAGCCCTTGCTGTGTTCGCTTCTTCTTGGTCAGCAGAATTTTTGGTTATGAAGAACTTCTTAATGGTGAGTTTTCTGATGAACTTTTCTACGTCTATGAATACATCAAAGGGGGAGGATTTGTGAGTTGGTGCATATTTGAGACCTTTTAACAAAAGTTTTTCTTCTATAGTGGTTAGAACCCTCGTGCTTAAGTTAAATATTTTTCCTTGAGTGGTTTCAGTGCTTTTAGTCTCGTTTGTAGTTGTGGTGGATTTCTTATTTCTTTTTGTTTTTCTCTTCTTGATGCCACCTCTTTTTCCTCTTTTCCTTTCGGTTAATATTTCCGGTATTGTCGCTGTCCTAAAAAACGGACATGGTCGTCTTGTTTCCGGTAATTTGATTTTGTATTTCCCCTCCAGTTATTATCCGGATGGTCCCTATAATTTCTATTCCATTCCTCTCCATAATAATAATGTCTTCTGTTTCCATATTCGTTCTGATACGGACTTCTGTTCCTCTGATGATGGTAATTCCTATTGTTCCATGGTCTACCTCCTCTTGTTCTCCCTTGGGATGGATGCCGAACTCTTCTTATGGCTTACTCTTTGGGCTTGTATAATCAAAATCTGCTTCCCTTTCGGGTGAGATGTCTTCCAGTTCTTCCGTTATTCTTGAATTGCCATCCCTGATATGATGTTTATTCCTGGATGGTCTTCTCTGAACTCTATTTTGTAATCTGGATCTCCGGCTTAGACTGGGCAGTCTCCTGTCACTCTTAAAGCGTGGGCAGTCTTCTCTGTGTAAAATTTCCTCTGTTGTTTTTGGTGTTGAAGCTTCATGTTCTTCTATTATGGAACATATAGAGACTGTTGAATTGTCATCTTTCATATGTACAAAGGGATCCTTGCCTTCTTTCTTATAATAGTCATGGTCTCGTTTAAGTTTCTTTTGTTTCTTTATTATGATTTCTTTCGTGTTAACCATGATCTTTTGTTGGATCTCCTTTTCCTTCTTCTTATATTCTGGCTTTTCTTGAAAAAGTTCGATGTGTGTTTGGATTGTTGTGATTTGTTCTTTGATGATTTTCAGTTTATCCTTCCGTTCCTTCATAATGAGCTCTATTAATGTATATGAACAGATCTCCAGCGTACGCATCCACTCATCTTTGAATTTTTCACTACTGTCATCAAATGAGGGTAGTTTCTTGATTCTTAATCCTTTTGGGATTATTTGATCCGCAACATATTTTTCTAAAGTCGCGCATTCCCACCAGATGCGATTTTCTTTTAACAGTAATTTCTCTAAACGGTCCATTATGGTGGTTAGATCTTCGTCAATAATCCCCGGTGATGTAGTCAGGAAAATCTCTTTGCATTTTTCTTCTCTGCTCTTTAAATGAGTGAACATAATGTCGCCTAAAAGCTTTCTAAGTTAGGGAATTTCAGAATATTTTGTATAGAAAGTATAGAGAGCTAATATGGCGCCAACTTTGAACCAAAGCAGCTACCCCCTTGCACCAAAGGTAATCCCTATTACCAAAGTATCAATGTGGGTGTGTATAGAATTAGTGCAATAGGGTGCGCTTCAAATGAATCTAATACGTGGCCAATAAGTTGCTTAGGTGTAAAAATAAAAGATCATACTTCCCTTAATATTTCACATATGCAAATGAGGTCCTTAGAGGAGTTCCATATGGAAAAGAGTAGATAAAAAAGCATATAGTGTAGTATATTTGTGTAGGGAAGATTTATTACACTGACATTCAAGGTACAAATAACACAAGTAAGATACACATAAAAACTAATAATCCTTCTTTAAAATTAATAATTCCCCAAATGGAGGGTGATATAGGTGGAGGATTACCAGAGGAGAGTGTATAGTGGGTGTTTCAGATGTAACCTTAGGGTAACTGGCTCCGGAACCTGGTTCCCTCGTCCACGTCACAAACGTCTGGTCAGCCTTTCCCCTTTCCGCAGTTCATCCAAATCTCCAATCTCCTGCTGCTACGCGTTTCGGGATCAACCCTTCATCAGGCAGTGAGAGTGGAGTGTACAGAAATCCTATTTATACCCTTAGTGAAATTCATTTCCGGGTCAGGGATCATGTCTGAACCCGGATAAGGAATACATAGTTCTTTTGGTTTTAACTTAAATATTCCAATCAATTAAGTACATAACATGCATACATTTTATAAAACATTTTTTGAAAACTTTAAATTGTCACAGAATTATGTGTTTTAAAAATCGCGTCCCGGTCACCGGAAGTGACGTTGCCGCAACTTCCGGTTGCGGCCGCGAGGTTAATATGCCTCGAGTTTTTCTATTAGGTCGTACGGCGGTGTTGATGAACAGTACTGAGTACTCCTTTACTTATTTGTCTGTTCAAAGTTCATATATCTTGTAATAACGGTTCCGCATTCACTTCCGTATGGTGGAACGCACCTTGAACCGCACCGGTACTTCCGGTGACGCACTTCCTTCGCATACTCATAATGGAACACAGCGTCCCTGCTGGTAGTGTATATAGAGTTTATGACGGTTATGTATCTCAATGGGCAGCATATATTTTTGGTTCAGAGGTCATGCCTGTGCCCAGATAAATAATACAAATAACGTTATAAGCACAATATCATAATAATAAAAATTATAATAAAACAAATTTAACAGCTAAAAAGGTCTTTTTGCAGATATCCTAGGAGGTCACGTGTCCATTTCTCAGAAGTGGTACTTCATAAATTGAAAGTCTCTTGGATATATACTGGATGATGGTTCAGAGATCTTCTTCTTGTTTATCCCATTAATAATTAGTCCAGAGCATTTTTCAGTCTTATGGTACGCATTCTGTAACGTACCAGTGTTTCCAGTGACTTATTTACTTGACAACAGTTTCATTTAGATGATGGAACACAGTGTCCCTACTGTTAATCTAAATGGAATAAATAGATATACATCTAAATGGGTATCATGAATGATATATGTGAAACATTTAAATTGATTTAATTATTAAGGTGACGGGAAAGATGTGATGTGCATGCATTGTATAGACATAGGTGAATGGTGCCTATACATGGATAGGGGTGAGGGTGATGATGGTTAAAAGAGAGTGGAATGTTACTGAAGGAACCATTTTATTTCAAAATCTGCATTGAGTCCATGAGGAGTAAGACTTTTGGTTTTATGTATCCATTTCATTTCGCTTTTAGCCAACCGGGTCGCTTCGTCTCTATATCTCCAGTTGTTCTTTACATTCTCGATTGCTAGGAAACGGATGATGTTTTGAGTTGAACAGTTGTGTTTTTCTTTGAAGTGATTTGATAGTGAATGTGTGGTCAGCCCTTTTTTGATGTTCCGGAGATGCTCACCAAGTCTGGTTTTTAAGGCTCTACTGGTCCGGCCGATATAAATGAGATTGCAGCTACATTCAATCATATATACTACATTGGTAGTATGACACGTCATGAATTGTTGTAACTTGTATTTGGTGTTCTTAACTGTGAAATCTTCAAATTTGGATTGTTCTGATTTAATTTCTCGACATGCTTGACATGCTCCGCATCTGAAGAAACCTTTGTTCCTTATGGGGTGATTGTCGTGGTATGGTAAGGCACTTCTGGTGAGCTTATCTTTAAGGTTTGGTGCTTTCCTATAAATGAATTTGGGTGCTTGGGGTAGGGCTTCTTTGAGAACCGGATCTTTTAATAGAAGATGCCAGTGCCTTCATACAATGGATTCCATTTTTTTGTGTTGGTGGTTGTACTGAGTGATGAATGCAAACTGGGTTTTTTTGTCCTCCACTTTTTTCTTCTTGGAATTTACTAAAAGGTCTTTGCGGTCTTGTTGGAGAACTTCATTCTTGAATTTTTCTAAGTTTTTTTCTTCATATCCTTTGTCCAGGAAACCCTTCTTCATGTCCTCAATTTGTTCCTCACATACTCTCTTGTTACTGCAATTCCGCCTTAGTCTCAAGAATTGGCTTTTTGGGACGCTAGTCAGCCAGTTGACATGATGTTGGCTTGTCATGCTGATATAGTTATTGGCGTCTGTCGGTTTTTTGAAGCATTTTGTTTCCAATCTTCCTTCTTCAGTGTATAATGTTAAATCCAGAAAATTGATTTCTGTTTGGCTGGTTGTGATGCTCAATTTAATGTTTAGGTCATTTTGGTTTAGATGTTCCGAAAAACTGTCAAGAGTGTTTTTATTGCCTTTCCAGAAAAAAATTATATCATCGATATAACGATACCAGAAAGTGAGTTCCTTTCCGAACTCCTGGCTTGGCTTTATGTTCTTTTCCTCCCAATATGACATGAACAAGTTTGCAAAACTTGGTGCGAATTTCGTACCCATTGCGGTCCCCACTGATTGATTATAATATGTTCCATCAAAATAGAAGTAGTTGTTTTTGAGTATGAAGTTTATCCCTTCCAGTAAAAATTCTTTTTTGTTTTCTGAATATTCCGTCTTGTCCAGGTAATACTTCACAGCTTCCAGTCCTTTTTCATGTGGTATGTTGGTGTATAATGCTTCCACGTCGGCTGTTGCCATCCAAGTATTCTGAGCCCATTCGTATGCGTTAATTTTCTGTAGTACATCAGTCGTATCTTTAAGATGAAAATCTGTTTTAGATACTAAGGGTTGCAAATGGGTATCAATAAATTCCGACAAATTTGCTGTTAAGCTTCCTACTCCCGCAATGATTGGTCTACCCGGAGGATTTAGAGGGTTCTTATGTACCTTGGGTAACACATATATGGTCGGTATAGCTGGATCTGTGACATTTATGTACTCAAATTCTTTCTCGGTAATTGTTTTATTATTTAGGTAAGTCTTCAGTAGTTGATTTAGACCATTTTTTATTCTGTTAGTGGGGTCACTCCTTAACTTCGCGTATGTGTTCCCATCATTCAATTGGCGGTGGATCTCCTTTACATAGTCCTCCTTATTTAGTATTGCCACCCCTCCTCCTTTATCGCATGGTTTTATGACTATGCTTTCATCTTTCTGTAGAATCTTTAGGGCTGTACGTTCCTTTTTTGATAGGTTCCACTTCTTTGTCCTTACTTTGTCTAATTTCTCCAGGTCTTCTAGGACAGATTTGTGAAAGCTGTCCACTAGACTTCCTTTTAGATATTTCGGGTAAAAAGTGGACTTCTTCTTAAAAGTTTCCCTTGGTGTGTTTGTTTCTTCTTGAGCCCTTGCTGTGTTCGCTTCTTCTTGGTCAGCAGAATTTTTGGTTATGAAGAACTTATTAATGGTGAGTTTTCTGATGAACTTTTCTACGTCTATGAATACATCAAAGGGGGAGGATTTGTGAGTTGGTGCATATTTGAGACCTTTTAACAAAAGTTTTTCTTCTATAGTGGTTAGAACCCTCGTGCTTAAGTTAAATATTTTTCCTTGAGTGGTTTCAGTGCTTTTAGTCTCGTTTGTAGTTGTGGTGGATTTCTTATTTCTTTTTGTTTTTCTCTTCTTGATGCCACCTCTTTTTCCTCTTTTCCTTTTGGTTAATATTTCCGGTATTGTCGCTGTCCTAAAAAACGGACATGGTCGTCTTGTTTCTGGTAATTTGATTTTGTATTTCCCCTCCAGTTATTATCCGGATGGTCCCTATAATTTCTATTCCATTCCTCTCCATAATAATAATGTCTTCTGTTTCCATATTCGTTCTGATACGGACTTCTGTTCCTCTGATGATGGTAATTCCTATTGTTCCATGGTCTACCTCCTCTTGTTCTCCCTTGGGATGGATGCCGAACTCTTCTTATGTCCCTCTTTGGGCTTGTATAATCAAAATCTGCTTCCCTTTCGGGTGAGATGTCTTCCAGTTCTTCCGTTATTCTTGAATTGCCATCCCTGATATGATGTTTATTCCTGGATGGTCTTCTCTGAACTCTATTTTGTAATCTGGATCTCCGGCTTAGACTGGGCAGTCTCCTGTCACTCTTAAAGCGTGGGCAGTCTTCTCTGTGTAAAATTTCCTCTGTTGTTTTTGGTGTTGAAGCTTCATGTTCTTCTATTATGGAACATATAGAGACTGTTGAATTGTCATCTTTCATATGTACAAAGGGATCCTTGCCTTCTTTTTTATAATAGTCATGGTCTCGTTTAAGTTTCTTTTGTTTCTTTATTATGATTTCTTTCGTGTTAACCATGATCTTTTGTTGGATCTCCTTTTCCTTCTTCTTATATTCTGGCTTTTCTTGAAAAAGTTCGATGTGTGTTTGGATTGTTGTGATTTGTTCTTTGATGATTTTCAGTTTATCCTTCCGTTCCTTCATAATGAGCTCTATTAATGTATATGAACAGATCTCCAGCGTACGCATCCACTCATCTTTGAATTTTTCACTACTGTCATCAAATGAGGGTAGTTTCTTAATTCTTAATCCTTTTGGGATTATTTGATCCGCAACATATTTTTCTAAAGTCGCGCATTCCCACCACAGGTTGGTATACAATTATGGACGAGCGACTGCCGACACAGAGGTAGCTACAGCCATGGACTACCGTACTGCGTCTGCTAGTATAGACTGGATGATAATGATATAAAAAATATATATATATATCACTACTGCAGGACAGGTATATATTATATAATGACGGACCTGCTGGACACTGTCAGCAGACTCCTAAACTACTAGTATGAAGAAGATAGAAAAAAAAAACCACCACAGGTAGGTATACAATTATGGACGAGCACTGCCGACACAGAGGTAGCTACAGCCGTGGACTACCGTACTGCGTCTGCTAGTATAGACTGGATTATAATGATGTAAAATATATATATATATCACTACTGCAGGACAGGTATATATTATATAATGACAGACCTACTGGACACTGTCAGCAGACTCCTAAACTACTAGTATGAAGAAGATAGAAAAAAAAACCCCACCTCAGGTAGGTATACAATTATGGATGAGCACTGCCGACACAGAGGTAGCTACAGCCGTGGACTACCGTACTGCGTCTGCTAGTATAGACTGGATGATAATGATATAAAATATATATATATATCACTACTGCAGGACAGGTATATATTATATAATGACGGACCTGCTGGACACTGTCAGCAGACTCCTAAACTACTAGTATGAAGAAGATAGAAAAAAAAAAAACCACCACAGGTAGGTATACAATTATGGACGAGCACTGCCGACACAGAGGTAGCTACAGCCGTGGACTACCGTACTGCATCTGCTAGTATAGACTGGATGATAATGATATAAAAAATATATATATATCACTACTGCAGGTATATATTATAATATAATGAATGACGGACCTGCTGGACACTGTCTGTCAGCAGAATGCGTTTATAGAATTAAAAAAAAAAACACCACACGAGTGTTTAACTTTTTCAGGCAGACAATATACTGGTGGTCACTGGTCAGTCACACTGGCAGCAAAAGTGTGCACTGTTATGTACTCCTGCTATAACTGCTCCCCAGTCTCCCCCACAATTAAGCTGTGTGAGCAGTGAGCACTCAGCACAGTCAGATATACATAGATGATATTATCAATCATGCAGCACACTGAGGCTGAGCACAGATATGGTATGTGACTGTGTATCATTTTTTTTCAGGCAGAGAACGGATTTTAAATAATAAATAAAACTGGTGGTCACTAGTATAACTATCAGCAAAACTCTGCACTCTCTGAGTACTCCAGTCCTAATGCTC
The DNA here is from genome assembly GCF_028390025.1 of Pseudophryne corroboree. Classification (NCBI taxonomy): domain Eukaryota; kingdom Metazoa; phylum Chordata; class Amphibia; order Anura; family Myobatrachidae; genus Pseudophryne; species Pseudophryne corroboree. Next base: position 461,144,853 of record NC_086449.1, read on the forward strand.
CCCAAAATTACTAAAATTAAATTACTAGTAAATCAAGTGTCTCACTCTCTATCTAAACGGAGAGGACGCCAGCCACGTCCTCTCCCTATCAATCTCAATGCACGTGTGAAAATGGCGGCGACGCGCGGCTCCTTATATAGAATCCGAGTCTCGCGATAGAATACGAGCCTCGCGAGAATCCGACAGCGGGATGATGACGTTCGGGCGCGCTCGGGTTAACCGAGCAAGGCGTGAAGATCCGAGTCTGCATCGGACCCGTGTAAAAAGGCTGAAGTTCGGGGGGGTTCGGATTCCGAGGAACCGAACCCGCTCATCTCTAGGGGGCACGTCTTCGTAATTTCAGCCACAAGTGGGTTCACTCCCTGTTGGATCCCTGGGCAATAGATATTGTGTCTCAGGGATACAAGCTGGACTTTGAGGAGATGCCCCCTCACCGACGGCCCTGCCGGCTTCCCCCCACGAGAGGGAAATAGTGTTAACTGCAATTCACAAATTGTATCTTCAACAGGTGGTGGTCAAGGTTCCCCTCCTTCAACAAGGATGGGGTTATTATTCGACCATGTTGTAGTCCCGAAACCGGACGGTTCGGTCAGACCCATATGGAATTTAAAATCCCTGAACATATACCTGAAAAGGTTCAAGTTCAAGATGGAATCGCTAAGAGCGGTCATCGCAAGCCTGAAAGGGGGAGATTTTATGGTGTCTCTGGACATAAAGGATGCATACCTTCATGTCCCCATTTATCCACCTCATCAGGCGTACCTCAGATTTGCGGTACAGGATTGTCATTACCAATTTCAGATGTTGCCGTTTGGTCTCTCCACGGCCCCGAGAATCTTCACCAAGGTAATGGCGGAAATGATGGTGCTCCTGCGGAAGCAAGGTGTCACAATTATCCCATACTTGGACGATTCCTCATAAAAGTGGAATCAAGAGAGCAGTTGCTGATCAGCGTAGCACTTTCTCTGGAAGTGTAATGGCAACACGGCTGGATTCTAAATATTCCAAAGTCGCAGTTGGTTCCTACGGCTCGTCTGCCTTTCCTAGGCATGATTCTAGACACAGACCAGAAAAGGGTTTATCTCCCGATAGAGAGAGCTCAGGAGCTCATGACACTGGTCAGGAACCTATTAAAACCCAAACAGGTGTCAGTGCATCACTGCACTCGAGTCCTGGGAAGGATGGTGGCATCATACAAGGCCATTCCCTTCGGCAGGTTCCATGCGAGGACCTTTCAATGGGACTTACTGGACAAGTGGTCCGGATCACATCTTCAGATGCATCGGTTAATCACCCTATCCCCCAGGGCCAGGGTGTCTCTCCTGTGGTGGCTGCAGAGCGCTCACCTTCTCGAGTGCCGCAGATTCGGCATTCAGGACTGGGTCCTGGTGACCACGGATGCAAGCCTCCGAGGGTGGGGAGCAGTCACACAGGGAATAAATTTCCAAGGTCTGTGGTCAAGTCAGGAGACTTGCCTTCACATCAACATCCTGGAACTAAGGGCCATATACAACGCCCTACGTCAAGCGGAGATCCTGCTTCGCGACCAACTGGTTCTGATTCAGTCAGAAGCCACCAGAATTCTTCGCTGGGCGGAGAATCACGTAAGCGCACTGTCAGCAGTGTTCATCCCGGGAGTGGACAACTGGGAAGCAGACTTCCTCAGCAGGCACGACCTCCACCCGGGAGAGTGGGGACTTCATCAAGAAGTCTTCACGCATATTGCAAGTCGGTGGGAACTGCCACAGGTGGACATGATGGCATCCCGCCTCAACAAAAAGCTACAGAGGTATTGCGCCACGTCATGAGACCCTCAGGCGACAGCTGTGGACGCACTGGTGACTCCGTGGGTGTTCCAGTCGGTCTATGTATTTTCTCCTCTTCCTCTCATACCCATAAGAAAAAGAGGAGTGAGAACAATACTCATTGTTCCGGATTGGCCAAGAAGGACTTGGTATCCAGATCTGCAAGAAATGCTCACAGAGGACCCGTGGCCTCTTCCTCTAAGACAGGACTTGTTGCAACAAGGGCCCTGTCTGTTCCAAGAATTACCGCGGCTGCGTTTGACGGCATGGTGGTTGAATGCCGGATCCTAGCGGAAAAAGGCATTCCAGATGAGGTCATTCCTACGCTGATAAAGGCTAGGAAGGATGTGACAGATCAACATTATCACTGTATATGGCGAAAATATGTTGCTTGGTGTGAGGCCAGGAATGCCCCTATGGAGGAATTCCAGCTGGGCCGTTTCCTTCACTTCCTACAGTCAGGAGTGACTTTGGGTCTAAAATCGGGTTCGATTAAGGTCCAGATTTCGGCCCTATCCATTTTCTTTCAAAAAGAGCTGGCTTCTCTACCTGAAGTTCAGACGTTTGTGAAGGGAGTGCTGCGTATTCAGCCCCCTTTTGTGCCCCTGGTGGCACCTTGGGATCTTAACGTGGTGTTGAGTTTCCTGAAATCCCACTGGTTTGAACCACTCAAAACGGTGGAATTGAAATATCTCACGTGGAAGGTGGTCATGCTACTAGCATTGGCTTCGGCTAGGCGTGTGTCAGAATTACTTCACTCAAAAGGATGGAGCACCTCTCCAATGCGCGGAGCTGGCTGCCTTAACTGTGTGAACCAGAATATGGGCGTAACTCACTCCCAATGAAAACAATTTGGTACAGAAGATAGGTACACACTATATGGGGCGCCAAATGACAATGTAAAACAATAAAGAAATAGCAACAAATATATATCAGAATTATTTGTTGCTATTTCTTTATTGTTTTACATTGTCATTTGGCGCCCCATATTGTGTGTCAAAATTAGCGGCTTTGTCACATAAAAGCCCCTATCTGGTTTTCCATGCGGATAGAGCAGAATTGCGGACCCATCCACAATTTCTGCCAAAAGTGGTTTCATCCTTTCATATAAACCAACCTATTGTGGTGCCTGTGGCTACTACTGACTTGGAGGATTCCGAGTTACTTGATGTAGTCAGGGCTTTGAAGGTTTATGTAGCCAGAACGGCTAGGGTCAGGAAAACAGAATATTTGTTTATCCTGTATGCTTCCAACAAGCTAGAGAAAATAAGATTTTACTTACCGGTAAATCTATTTCTCGTAGTCTGTAGTGGCTGCTGGGCGCCCGTCCCAACTGCGGACTTCTTCTGCAATACTTGTATATAGTTATTGCTGCAATAAGGGCTATGTTATTGTTGCATCAGGGTTGAACTGATGCTCTGTTGTTGTTCATACTGTTGACTGGGTAAGTTTATCACAAGTTATACGGTGTGATTGGTGTGGCTGGTATGAGTCTTGCCCTGGATTTCCAAAATCCTTTCCTTGTACTGTCAGCTCTTCCGGGCAAAGTTTCTCTAACTGAGGTCTGGAGGAGCGACATAGAGGGAGGAGCCAGAACACACCAGAATCTAAATTCTTTCTTAAAGTGCCCATGTCTCCTGCGGAGCCTGTCTATTCCCCATGGTCCTTACGGAGTCCCCAGCATCCACTACGGACTACGAGAAATAGATTTACCGGTAAGTAAAATCTTATTTTTTGAATAGTATGCAATTATGAATTGCTGTGTAAAAATAAAGCTGCCCAGCAATTGTTGGATGCGTACAAATGCAGCCAGTTTTTAGCCTAAATGTAAAGATAATAAATGTATTTGCAGTCCTTTCATTGCAACATGCCTTGTCCAGTTACACAGTTACAGTTACAAGTAATAATTAGGCTCTGCTGTATGTGAGGTTTGAGACAGACCACTTGGTTAAAAGGAAAAATACAAATACATAAATCTACGATCTCAAAAGTTGTGAGGTATGTATTTTTACAAATAACTAACATCATAGTTGCCTGCCTCCCTCATTCTTCAGGAGACTCCCTGAAATAGTAGCAATATCCCTCACGCCCTGAATAGACCAGCAATTTCCCTGATTGCACCTCACCACCATTATGTAGCTGTTACATTATTGGCGGAAAAGAAGAAATCAGAGATACATACACTCAAATGGACTCATCAGTGCCATTTCCCTGCATCGGTTATAAGGCAAATGTATGAAGCAGTGATAAGAGTGGAGAAGTGAGCCAGTGGAGAAGTTGTCCATGACAACCAATCAGCATTGAAGTAACATTAATAATTTGCATACTATAAAATTATACCAAGCAGCTGATATATTTCAGGATTTGTTTGTGTATTGTGTTTTAAAAGATGTTCCATATACTGTAAGTGGCCATGAGAAACTTTATTTAAAATGCATGTAGCCATAGAGATCATTAGGGTAAATGTATGAAGCAGTGATAAGAGTGGAGAATTGAGCCAGTGGAGAAGTTGCCCATGGCAACCAATCAGCTGCTTGGTATAATTTTATAGTATGCAAATTATTAATGCTACTTCAATGCTGATTGGTTGCCATGGACAACTTCTCCACTGGCTCACTTCTCCACTCTTATCACTGCTTCATACATTTACCCTAATGATCTCTATGGCTACATGCATTTTAAATAAAGTTTCTCATGGCCACTTACAGTATATGGAACATCTTTTCTCTAACGTCCTAGTGGATGCTGGGGACTCCGTAAGGACCATGGGGAATAGATGGGCTCCGCAGGAGACATGGGCACTTTAAGAAAGAATTTAGATTCTGGTGTGCTCGGGCTCCTCCCTCTATGTCCCTCCTCCAGACCTTAGTTTGAATCTGTGCCCGGACGAGCTGGGTGCTGTTCAGTGAGCTCTCCTGAGCTTGCTGTGAGAAAGTATTTTGCCTTATATTCCAGCACAGCCTAGGAAAGCACGACATTATCAAATGCAGTCCTTTCGATCACAAAGAAACAAGAAAGTCCGAGGTGCATCCTTTCTTGCCAAAGGCAGGGGCAGAGGAAAGAAGCTGCACAACACAGCTAGTCACCAGGAACAGAAGTCCTTCCCGACCTCTACAAAATCCACCGCATTTCGCTGGGGCTCCACAGGCGGAGCTAGGCCCGGTGGGGGCACGTCTTCAAAATTTCAGCCACAAGTGGGTTCACTCCCTGTTGGATCCCTGGGCAATAGATATTGTGTCTCAGGGATACAAGCTGGACTTTGAGGAGATGCCCCCTCACCGACGGCCCTGCCGGCTTCCCCCCACAAGAGGGAAATAGTGTTAACTGCAATTCACAAATTGTATCTTCAACAGGTGGTGGTCAAGGTTCCCCTCCTTCAACAAGGAGGGGGTTATTATTCGACCATGTTGTAGTCCCGAAACCGGACGGTTCGGTCAGACCCATATTGAATTTAAAATCCCTGAACATATACTTGAAAAGGTTTAAGTTCAAGATGAAATCGCTGAGAGCGGTCGTCGCAAGCCTGGAAGGGAGGGATTTTATGGTGTCTCTGGACATAAAGGATGCATACCTTCATGTCCCCATTTATCCACCTCATCAGGCGTACCTCAGATTTGTGGTACAGGATTGTCATTACCAATTTCAGACATTGCCGTTTGGTCTCTCCACGGCACCGAGAATATTTACCACGGTAATGGCGGAAATGATGGTACTCCTGCGGAAGCAAGGGGTCGCAATTATCCCATAATTGGATGATCTCCTCATAAATGCGGGATCAAGAGAGCAGTTGCTGATCAGCGTAGCACTTTCTCTGGAAGTGTAATGGCAACACGGCTGGATTCTAAATATTCCAAAGTCGCAGTTGGTTCCTACGGCTCGTCTGCCTTTCCTAGGCATGATTCTAGACACAGACCAGAAAAGGGTTTATCTCCCGATAGAGAGAGCTCAGGAGCTCATGACACTGGTCAGGAACCTATTAAAACCAAAACAGGTGTCATTGCATCACTGCACTCGAGTCCTGGGAAGGATGGTGGCATCATACGAGGCCATTCCCTTCGGCAGGTTCCATGTGAGGACCTTTCAATGGGACTTACTGGACAAGTGGTCCGTATCACATCTTCAGATGCATCGGTTAATCACCCTATCCCCCAGGGCCAGGGTGTCTCTCCTGTGGTGGCTGCAGAATGCTCACCTTCTCAAGGGCCACAGATTCGGCATTCAGGACTGGGTCCTGGTGACCACGGATGCAAGCCTCCGAGGGTGGGGAGCAGTCACACAGGGAAGAAATTTCCAAGGTCTGTGGTCAAGTCAGGAGACTTGCCTTCACATCAACATCCTGGAACTAAGGGCCGTATACAACGCCCTACGTCAAGCGGAGACCCTGCTTCACGACCAACAGGTTCTGATTCAGTCAGACACCATCACCGCAGTGGCTCATGTAAACCGACAAGGCGGCACAAGGAGCAGGGTAGCGATGGCGGAAGCCACCAGAATTCTTCGCTGGGCGGAAAGTCACGTAAGCGCACTGTCAGCAGTGTTCATCCCGGGAGTGGACAACTGGGAAGCAGACTTCCTCAGCAGACACGACCTCCATCCGGGAGAGTGGGGACTTCATCAGGAAGTCTTCGCACAGATGAGGGCATCACGCCTCAACAAAAAACTACAGAGGTATTGCGCCAGGTCAAGAGACCATCAGGCGATAGCTGTAGACGCCCTGGTGACACCGTGGGTGTTCCAGTCGGTCTATGTATTTCCTCCTCTTCCTCTCATACCCAAGGTGCTGAGAATAATAAGAAAATGAGGAGTGAGAACGATACTCATTGTTCCAGATTGGCCACGAAGGGCCGTGGCCTCTTCCTCTAAGGCAGGACTTGTTGCAACAGGGGCCCTGTCTGTTCCAAGACTTACCGCGGCTGCGTTTGACGGCATGGCGGTTGAACGCCGGATCCTAGCAGAGAAAGGCATTCCGGATGAGGTCATTCCTATGATGATAAAGGCTAGGAAGGACGTGACAGCTCAACATTATCACCGTATATGGTGAAAATATGTTGCTTGGTGTGAGGCCAGGAATGCCCCTACGGAGGAATTCCAGCTGGACCGTTTCCTTCACTTCCTATGGTCAGGAGTGAATTTGGGCCTAAAATTTGGGTCCATTAAGGTCCAGATTTCTGCCCTATCCATTTTCTTTCAAAAGGAGTTGACGTCTCTACCTGAAGTTCAGACGTTTGTAAAGGGAGTGCTGCATATTCAGCCCCCTTTTGTGCCTCCAGTGGCACCTTGGGATCTTAACGTGGTGTTGAGTTTCCTGAAATCCCACTGGTTTGAACCACTCAAAACGGTGGAGTTGAAATATCTCACGTGGAAGGTGGTCATGCTATTAGCCTTGGCTTCGGCTAGGCATGTGTCAGAGTTGGCGGCTTTGTCACATAAAAGCCCCTATCTGGTTTTCCATGCGGATAGAGCAGAATTGCGGACCCGTCCACAATTTCTGCCAAAAGTGGTTTCATCCTTTCATATAAACCAACCTATTGTGGTGCCTGTGGCTACTACGGACTTGGAGGATTCCGAGTTGCTTGATGTAGTCAGGGCTTTGAAGGTTTATGTAGCCAGAACGGCTAGGGTCAGGAAAACAGAGTCTTTGTTTATCCTGTATGCTTCCAACAAGCTTGGTGCTCCTGCTTCAAAGCAGACTATTGCTCGCTGGATCTGTAACATGATTCAGCAGGCTCATTCGGCGGCTGGATTGCCGTTGCCAAGATCAGTTAAGGCCCATTCCACTAGGAAGGTGGGCTCTTCTTGGGCGGCTGCCCGAGGGGTCTCGGCATTACAACTTTGCCGAGCGGCTACTTGGTCAGGTTCAAACACTTTTGCAAAGTTCTACAAGTTTGATACCCTGGCCGAGGAGGACCTTGTGTTTGCTCAATCGGTGCTGCAGAGTCATCCGCACTCTCCCACCCGTTTGGGAGCTTTGGTATAATCCCCATGGTCCTTACGGAGTCCCCAGCATCCACTAGGACGTTAGAGAAAATAAGATTTTACTTACCGGTAAATCTATTTCTCGTAGTCCGTAGTGGATGCTGGGTGCCCGTCCCAAGTGCGGAATTCTTCTGCAATACTTGTATATAGTTATTGCTTCAATAAGGGTTATGTTATGGTTGCATCAGGGTTGACCTGTTGCTTTGTTGTTGTTCATACTGTTGACTGGGTATGTTTATCTCAAGTTATACGGTGTGATTGGTGTGGCTGGTATGAATCTTGCCCTGGATTACCAAAATCCTTTCCTTGTACTGTCAGCTCTTCCGGGCACAGTTTCTCTAACTGAGGTCTGGAGGAGGGATATAGAGGGAGGAGCCAGAGCACACCAGAATCTAAATTCTTTCTTAAAGTGCCCGTCTATTCCCCATGGTCCTTACGGAGTCCCCAGCATCCACTACGGACTACGAGAAATAGATTTACCGGTAAGTAAAATCTTTTTTTAAAACACAATACACAAACAAATCCTGAAATATATCAGTGTATTTTCTTCAACAAGTAGATCTTACTAACTTTGGTGCTCATTTACATTTGGATGTAAGTGTTTTTTATGACACGCCTCTCATATGTAGCAGTACACGTCCGCACTGATAGGTTACTTTCACAATCTTACTGAAATGGTTTTTCAAAAGTAGGCAAGTATGACTAACATTCCTATGTTCAATATATCTTAATGCAATTGTTTAGATACTAATTGGATATAACTTGTAACTATATGAAAATGTGTTTGTTTTCCTTTCTGTCCTTGTTTAATATACTATATGTATATCAAATAAGAATATAAATATAGATTTTTTTTATATATGCTATCAAAGAAAGCCCTCAAAAAGTAAAGAAATGTGTTATTTACTAGGGTAAGCAATAAAAAATGCTCAGTTTAACTAAGGAAAATAAAGTTTCAGGGTAACTGTGGAATGGTCTTTACTGTACTATATTTTATTTAACTGGTCATATTTTTATGGTGACAAAATTAATCTCTTCTTAGGTTTTATCTCTTCTTAGGTTAATCTCTTCTTAGGTCTCTTCTTAGGTTCTTAAGTTTACCTTAAAACTTGCTTGCAAGAGCCCACATGTTATGCAGATTTTTGTTGTGCTGAAATAATGACAGTATCTTTCAGTCGTAAGAGCTCTTCACACTGCAGGTTTTTGACATTTACCATCTGTTTGCCATTGTTTTTGCAACCTATTGTATTCTAAGTTTCACTGTTAGAAACCTTGAGTGTTCTCTAAAGTGAAGGGAAAGTGCCTTTTTATGCTTCAAATATTTTATACAATTTGTTTTGTGATTTTTTTATTTCTATATATGTGTACAAACTACTGTAAGGGGGAGAGTTATCAAAGCTTGGGGAGAGACTAAGAGGAGAGAGATAAAGTAGCAACCAAGCTGCTACTGTAATTTTACAGGCTGTGTTTGATAAATGACAGATACTATGGCATAGTTGATACCTTTAAAGTCTCCTCGCCGAGAGAAGCCTGGAGAGGAGTTGCTGCTTACCCTGCCACCAAAATGTCTTGATTTATGGGTCCGTGAGGAGAAGCAGGGCTAAATGGAGCAAATTTGAGTCACTAAGCCCCACCCCCCCATACTGCACTGCAATTCCCCATAAAATATCTCCTCATCCTGCCCCCTTCAGTAGGAAGCAGGCAGGATGCGGAGATCTGACTCTTATGTGGGTGCAGAGGACTGCCCGTAAAATCGTGAGTCTCCTGGCACTTGCGGGAGAGTAGGCAAGTATGAGTTAGGGGCTGATTGGTACATTACCCCCAGTGTCAGACTGCAACATCAAGAGCCAATCAGGGGAATGCAGTGGTGGGGCCCATGCTTAAGGTGTGTGGACAGTTACTATGGGTGAGACTAGCCCACACAGAGGCTTGGTACAGCCATTATAAGGTTTGTGGGCCATTACTATGGGTGAGACTAGCCAACACAGAGGTTTGGTACAGCCATTAGAGACCAAGGCCATCATTCCTCATAACCAGTGATCAGGTTACTACTGCGCATGCATATGCACTGCAATGCATACGTGAGTCGTATGAGTACAAACAGCATCGTTGCTGTGCAATGCTTCTAGCGACGAATCCATTCGCACAACCGATCGCAAGGAGATTGACAGGAAGAAGGCGTTTATGGGTGTCAACTGACCATTTTCTGGGAGTGGTAGGGAAAGCGCAGGCATTTGCAGGGTGGGTGTCTAACGTCAAATCCGGGACCAGACAGGCTGAAGTGATCATAAGGGCTGAGTTAGGTCAGACCTACTCAGAAACTGCAAAAAACTTTTTCAGCCCGCTCGGCTGCACATACAATCACACACTTGCAAAGCTAAAATACACTCCCCCGTGGGCGGCAACTATACATTTGCACGGCTGCAAATAGCAGCTAGCGAGTGATCAACTCGGAATGAGGGCCCATGTGTCTGACTCTCTAATAGAGTAACAATGTACAATTTGAGTGCAGTGTCTGGAACCTGACATTAGAGGAAGGGGTGGGGCCCTCGGACAGTGCGGCCCACCAGTGATTTCCCCTATTCCCCTGTGGGCCAGTCTAACCCTGTTTACTCCTATCTACTTTATCTCTCTCCAAGGTTTTATAAATCTCACTTTAAATGTATAAATATTTATGTATCTCCTAAGAAGAAAAAAATGTTTTCTCCATTTGCTTTGCAAGATTATTTGTACAGGTGCACAGCTGCATTCTTCAGCTGCCATTGCCCCTAATGCTAAATGAGGTCCTTAATATATGCATAGACACATTTTCATGATGCAGAACAATTTGTTATTTCTATGGATTTATAAAAAACAAAAGTACTTGATAATTAAATGGGACCACTGTAGCTCATCAACACTATGCTGCTTCTTCCACTGAAACCTTTATTTTCACATGTCCCACTGCCTGGCTCAAGTCAAGATTTACCTAAGCCTAAGATTTGTAAACAGTAAACACTAGGTAAAGTGACACAGTGCTGGTAAACTACAGTACAGTCAGTGTTATGTGTCTACGTAACATGTACAGTACCAACAGAAACAAGCTTTATTTGTGCTAATCAAAACAAGAAAAAAAAAAAAACACCATAACATTACTTTAGCATTGAGTCTGTGTTCTTCCTATTTCTTCATAGTGGTATATTTCTTATGCATGATTTTGATTCCCATACAAGATTGCATGTAAATAAGAGAAATATATCTCACATGACACTTTAAGATAACATAGGGGAAAGTGGAGTATGATGAGGCAATTTTTACTTATGTTGTCCCCTAGACAAAAAAGGAGACAGAAGTAAAGTGAAAACACGTACAGTACCTTTATTTCAGGTTATCTCCTATGAATTAAAATATTAGGAATATGCCTATGACAAAGGGCTCTGAAAATATGACCTCAAAACAAAAAAAGTGGTCTTGTGGCTCGACTTTCTGCACCACAGAGTAGGGGTAAGTTGAGCAGCATTAATGGGTATATGGGCCCTCATTCCGAGTTGTTCGCTCGTTCTTTTTCATCGCATCGCAGTGAAAATCCGCTTAGTACGCATGCGCAAAGTTCGCACTGCGACTGCGCCAAGTAACTTTACTATGAAGAAAGTATTTTTACTCACGGCTTTTTCTTCGCTCCGGCGATCGTAATGTGATTGACAGGAAATGGGTGTTACTGGGCGGAAACACGGCGTTTCAGGGGCGTGTGGCTGAAAACGCTACCGTTTCCGGAAAAAACGCAGGAGTGGCCGGAGAAACGGTGGGAGTGCCTGGGTGAACGCTGGGTGTGTTTGTGACGTCAACCAGGAACGACAAGCACTGAAATGATCGCACAGGCAGAGTAAGTCTGGAGCTACTCAGAAACTGCTAAGTAGTTAGTAATCGCAATATTGCGAATACATCGGTCGCAATTTTAAGAAGCTAAGATTCACTCCCAGTAGGCGGCGGCTTAGCGTGTGTAACTCTGCTAAATTCGCCTTGCGACCGATCAACTCGGAATGAGGGCCATTTAGCAGAAATGTGCGGTTTCGGATTTACCAGGATTTACTCGGATTTACCCGGATCTCAAAACAGCATCTTATTGGTTCTCGGACGTCACGTGTTTTGGTTAGCCAATAAGAAAAATCTGGATAAATCCGAACTTGCATTAATTCTGGCATTAAAACCTAAATCCGAACCTGCATATCTCTAATATTTAGCCACCTAAGAATAAATTGACCAATTGACTCTTTCAAGTTTAAACATGGTATAACAAAAAAAATTATGTATTTTCCTCTGCAAAATAGTCTTCTTTTCTTAGCCACTTAGCTGACAATTTCCCCCCCCCCAAAACCACTCACAAATTGTCATTTTCATTGTCATTTTACTTCCAGCCCCATCCATCAGAAATATGCCTCTAGTGGCATAAGATCCTGTGACTTATCAACCCTCACACCCCTAGGTAGTCAAAGATCCCCTGGCAGAGCTCTCACCCTTTCTCCCAGTGTCAATGGGCTCCAGTTAAGAACACCCCCTCCCCATGTGTCCTTATATATTTTTTATATTATTCTTAATATATCCCCTCGAACCAAAAATATATTTTCATGGGGCAACAGAATGCTCCTTGTGCCAGATAACACCCTTCATTTACAGCCCCATAGTGATAAAGCCACTCTCCCTCACCTTTTTGCAAATAGTGCATTTAGTTCCGGCGCTCCCCAGAATGCAGCTAACAAGGCATTCTGGTATGTGATTTTGGGAGGGATGTCACTGACTATGACATCACTTCCAGGGGGCCACAGGAGGATGTCTGTTCTGCACAAAGTTTACTTTTGCAGAGTAAGAGCATCGAATTGGATAGAGAGCATTTGTAGGAGGGAAACACTATGAAGGAGTTTGATTTTGTTCAGAACTGTCAAAACCCCACATTGTATTATTTTCCAGTTGAATTTTAGTGAATATGAGAGAATACGGAAGAGAAAAGAGTGGAGTTTAGGCATCCAGCTTGTGCCTTGCAGTGTGTTGGGAAGCCCATCAAGATGCTTATTATGAGTTCCAATATATACATATTTTTCATTTCTCCATTTTGTATCATAATAGCCATATTAAATACAATTAAGTTTTTTCCATTACTACAAGTTGTCATAGACAGTAATTTCATATTAAAGCATATACTTGAGTGGGCACATTTTTTAAAATAACAACCAAAATAATAATTTACAGTATTTTGCTCAACTTTGAATGTTGCTTAGGCCAATTGCCTTATGTATCTAAGTAGGAAAGATGAACAGAATATACAGTAAGGAAGAGCAGGAAGAAAAATTATGGAAAAATAAGTTACATATATAGCTGGAGAGGTTTTTTAATGTTTCTGGGAAAAGTAGCTCACCCACAGGCAGTCCTACTTAATATAACAAAAAATAAGATGTCAAATTATGGTAGCATTAACAAACATCAGAAGTTCAGGTCTGTAAAACTTCTATCAAAGCATGGACAATTCAAAGTGCAATACATATTTTCTGATGCCTGAAATGTTCATGCAAATTTTTATACTGATAATTTGCATGACATAATCTGACAAATTGAACTGACAAAAATAAATAAAACAAACATATAATTGTTATCACACTTTCTAAATTGAATGTACAGTATGTTATCAACTTATGTTTTTTTTTATTCAGCATTTCAGAATAGTACACTTCAGATTACAATATAAACTGTAAAAAAGTATAGTCAAAATGTGCAAATGTATTCTCAGAAAGAGACACATCACTAATCATAACCAATTTTTATTGTGTATACTGTGTTTATATACAGGTATGCATTTTCAAATGCAAGTTCAGTAAAAAAAATAGATGCTTATTAAAATGTGTCAAACACAACTAGAAATAATGTGACTGCATGGCAAATACTCTCCTGGGATAAATGTACTCCCTTCCCTTCCACAAATCACTAAAAGCTCAGAGACAAACAAGTAGTAATTTGGTCATTAAATCAGATGAGTGGTCATCAAGTACAGTTTAAATCACCAATAAGGTTTAGATCTACGGTGTATTCCTTATGAAAAGGGAGCCATTTCAAATTAAATTAGCTCTTAATGTAAAGTAGGTTATTTTATAATTATATGCGTTAGCATAGTGGTTCAAATTTCCATAGCAACATATTAAAATACAGTGTGCCCGAGTTTCAAATTATTCCATTTCTGCAGGGTAACGAATGATGGAATGGAAATATAAAAAAATACAACTTAGTCTTGGTTTGTTAATAAATCAACTTTCACTTACTGTTGATATACTGCAGTGAAATATTTTAGACAGTAGTTTATTGCAGACATGCTTATTATTCGCCTTAACATTACTGTAGAAATTATTTTAGTTTTTGCCTAATATTGTGCAGCATATCCATGAATGCCACTTTCAACATAGACATCTCAAGTATCAAGTATCAAACATCATATATTCTGAGTTTCATATACAAGTTGGCTTCCATTTCTTTTTATATCCTTAGAACTCAGTGATCATAATTAGTACCATCACTCTATCTATCTATCTATCTATCTATCTATCTATCTATTAACATAAATAATTCCAAGAGTGTATATTGTAAAAATAGATAAACAAAATTAAACATTACTTATTGTGTAACTTTCTCCTTGGTCCTTTCTCTCCTTCCAAAAACTCATACTCAGGATATGGACCACCAAATTAGCGATAAAGCAATAATGAGGTAATGCTGATGATAATAAAGTGCTCTCAAGAGTGATAAGTGGGAATAAAAGAAGGCACAATCAGCAACCAACCTGTGTTATCAACATTTGTTATTCAGCTTATCAGACTGTGTAAAAAAATCAAAATCCAAACACTATTACAAAAGGTACATATAGTACATACCAGAACTGTACTTTTATGGACCAAAAATAATTGTAGTAATATACTGTAGTAATAGCTGGAAAACATATAACACAAAGACATCTCCCAGTCATAGTGCATAGGTAATGAAGTGATATTCTCTGGCAATAAAGGTTTATAAATCCTAAAATCTGTATGTTTTATAGTGTAATAATATACTGCTGTACAAGACTGAGGGCATATATGTGCCCATATCAGTCAGTAAGATAAGGGAAGAGTAATATACTTGCATGAGTGACAGGCTGTTTATAGGGTCATTAAAGATGTAAGTAGAGTAGATGTTGTTTTATGGGAAGCCATCAAATAAACTGTCTGGGATTGCTTACCTGCTGACCTGATTTGCCCTGATTATGTTTCTTGCACATTTTCAGTTCACACAGTATATTCACTGCCCTTTTTTACTGTTGCTCTTCTATATCTTCATTTGTTTTCTTGTAATTTCCTGTTTATAATTCTTTTCTCTATTACTTACTTTTTTCACTCTTTTTCTCTGTTTTTATTAGGTGACTTTCCTTTGTGTTTTGCTTTCCTCCTATTTTACCTGTTATTCTTATATGCCCCACTCCTACCACTCTGCCCAACTGACATGTAAACTGGCTAATGATGCAGTACCCTCACATCAACAGCTTCCTCTCATAATCAGAAGTGGTGGAAGTGTAGGTGGGTTGTCTGCTCCATCAAAAACTGCAGCCCTGCCACCTCATCCCCAGCTTTCTTGACATTTTGGGGTTTGGAAGCATTTATTTCATATATATATATATATATATATATATATATACACACACACACACACACACACAAACACACTATGTAGAAAGAAGTATTTGGACGTCTCACCATTACACCAACAGGGACTGTAATGACATTATATTCAAATACATATACTTTAATATGGAGTTCCCCCCCCCCTTTTGCTGCTATAACAGCTTCCACCCTTCTTCGAAGGCTTTCCACGAGATTGTGGAGGGTTTCTGTGGGAATTAGTGCCCATTCATTCTGTAGAGCATTTATGAGGTCAGGTACTGATGTTGGGCTAGTAAGCCTGGCTCGTAATCTCTGGGCCATTCAAGTTCTTCCTCTCCAAACTCATCAAACCTTGCTTTCGGCACTGAGGCACAGTCATGTTGGAATAGTAAAGGGCCTTGCCCAAAACTGTTGTCACAAAGTTGGAAGCATAGCATTGTTAAAAATGTCGTGGTATGCTAAAGCATTAAGATTGCCATTCAGTGGAGATAATGAGCCTAGTCCAATCCCTAAAAAGCTGCCCCTTACCATTATCCCTCCTCCACCAAATTTCACAGTTGGCATAATGCAGTCAGGTAATGATCTCCCAGCATCCGCCAAACCCAGAATTGCCCACCTGACTGTCAAATAAAGACACATTATTCGTTACTCCACAGAATGCATTTTCACTGCTAAACAGTCCAGTGTTAGTGTGCTTTACACCACTCCATTCGGCGCTTGGCATTGGACTTGATAGAGGCTTGCATGCAGCTGCTTGGCCATGGAAACCCATTCCATTAAGCTCCCGCCTCAAAGTTTTTGTGCTTCCATTAATGCCAATGGAAGTTCATAACGCTTCAGCTATGGAATCAGCAGAGCATTGGTGACTTTTATACACCATGAATCTGATTTTATGTGGGCTTCTGCTTCATGCCTGTGTTGCTGTTGTTCCTAAATGCTCCCACTTTCTAATATTATCACTTACAGTTGACCGTGAAATTTCACACACCATCTTATTGCAAAGGTAGCATCATATCACAGAACCATGCTTGAAGTCACTGAGCTCTTCAGAATGGCCCATTTTGTATCACAAATGTTTACAAATAATGTTCATGTAGCTTTTATATATATATATATATATATATATATATATTCCAGAGAGTGCTAATGAATTACGGATTTATATCCTATTAGACACTAAATGTCAGTATGTGGAGGAGATGGTTGCTTGAAGGAAGCAATTAGTTATTATATCCAATATTGCTTCAATATTCTTGTTGATAATTGTTCAATATTGAGGGTGGAGAGAATCCTGTAAAGATTCCTGCTACCAAAAGAATAACCCAAAAAAGACCAAATGGCCAATCATTAAAAGATACCAGATGCTTTATTCTTAATGAAAGAATTTCTCAATTTAAAATTACATAAATTGCTAACATATAAAACTAGAGTGAATTCAATAGACCTATACAGGAGAGATGACCCTTAATCACACTTCCACCTTATCCAAGTGTGAGCTCAAGTTGGTATCCTCACAAGATTGGATGATGGGCATTGATCTGATACAACCCTACGTGTTTCATCGTAATAAGGACTTCTTGAGGAGTAGGTATCTTTAAGAGTGGGTGAATAATTCCATAAATTAAAATTGACAGATACATATTATATACTGTATAAAAGCACAACACATTAATGTAATACAGTTTTTTTCCAGCTTTTAAATCCCACAAGGGACCCAATATGGCCTAATAAAGAAAAATACCCATTTTCAGGACATATGAAAAAGACTTACTAAATAGCAATTTAAAGCACTTTTGCAATTTTCCATATTTAGCAAAAAGTGGAGTTGGAAATTTTCATTATGGAAGAACTAGCTGGGGTTAAATTACAAAATACAAACATATACGTATACAGGTCACTTACTAGAGGTTCTTTCTTTAGCAAAATATCCAAGAAGTTCACTGGTCTCCAGCCACAGTGTAATGAGCTGTTTCAACAGATCAGGCTTTATACCCCAGGGTAGTGACATCACTTCCTTCTAGTGATGAGACAAAATTAGTCCCAAAAGTGTATAAGGGAATATGAACGACCATAATGATCTAGAAATGTATTAGCATTAATGAAGTGTTTCAATTATACTACTTTTATGTATAATAAATAACTAATAGGTCCCAAAAGTCTTATTGATCCAGCACCCATTTTATTACCTATCATGCAATGTGATTATAAAGTGTGTGTTATTGCTAGGTGGGTATAAAAATTTAATAAATAATAAGTCTATAAATAAAAAATATAAATAATGAATAACCTGTATTACTGATTATAACCTTATAGTGTCGAGTTTTACATATGATGTGTATCAGGTGACTTATTAATGTTGACTTAACTTGTAAAATGTTGATTATCTCATAAATTAATTATAAATGCATATTGTTTGATGATCAATGTGAAGTGAAAAAAATCAATGATGTGATGAAGTATTTTTTCTTAACATGAACTACTTAAAATTATGTTTCACTTAATTTATATATACATTTCTTGTCAATTTATACAAATGGAATCTGAATTAAACTTGAACAGAATTTTCTATTATAACCACCAGTTTTACATAAAGGATAATGACACTTAAATAGCACATAAACAAATGCAAAAACTAATAGTGAATTACATTGCTTTTTGATCAAAGATCATTAATTTAAAGCTCTAGATAATAGTCATAATGTTTATAAATACCCATGACATAAGCAGAGTATACATTTAATTAAAAAAAGTATCAATGTCTATATTTTCATTTAACCCTTTGGTGAGAAAGGATCAAAAGTACAGAACCAAAATGATTCCCTCTTAGAGAGGAATAATTCTCTATTACCACCTCTAGGGTTGGGTTTTACATGTACTAAAATAGTGAAGGCAAAGTCCTTAATATCCGAATTGTGGTATTCTGAAAAGTGTGTGGGTAAACTATGTGTTCTTACATTATTCTTCACATTACATAAATGCTCCTGGATCCTTAATTGGCACTTCTCATAGTTTTGCCAACATACATCAGATTACAACTGCAAATTATTCTGTATATCCCTAATTCCGTATTACAGTCAACAACATCATTTAATGCATAAAACCATTTTCTTGTTCCCACACAAAAGACATTTATTCCATGTGCTTACAACAGATGCATCAGTTACAAGGATAACAACCTGATTTCTTTATGAGAAATTGATTGCCACCTTCATTCTCATTATTAATCTCTTTTATGGATTTTAGTCTACTTGGTGACAACATATTTTTTTTTACATTTGAAGATTATCTGAATTCCACTTGTGGACTGTTAGGTAGATGTGGTCCTAAAATTGTGTGTTCTAATAATATATTTCAATTATGTTCTAATGTTTTCTTAATGGCAAGATTTTCCCTATTAAATTGGATAATAAAGGGTTGACTATCCCACCTCTTTACTCTTTTTTCTGTGTTGTCAACAGATCTTTTACAAAAAAGTTAATTCCTATCTCTTCTTGATACTTTAATCATAGCTTCTTCAATTTTAGAAGGCTCATACCCTTGAGCAATAAATCGACCTCTTAGTATGATTGCTTGGGCCAAAAGTAATTTATGTTACTATAATTTTTATGAAGCCTTAAAAATTGGGCATATGGTATGATAATAATCCAGGTTAGAGGAAGCTGTTTGCATTAATTTCCTTAAAAAGTCCTGATGTTTCCATTATTTGTACCTTCCAATTGTAGGTCCAAATACTGTAGTCTATATATGTATAATGATCTTTAAACATACATTTAAGGTTAAAATCATTGTCATAAATGTGTGAATTTAATTGTTCTATACTTTGATGATCTCCATTCAAAATAAAGATTAAATCATCAATGTAGCTGTAGTAAATTTTTATATATTTTGTTTCAAACCAAGTGTTATAGACAAAAAGATTTACCACTCCTCCATCAATAGGTCTGCATACGATAGGGCAAATGTCGTCCCCATTGCCATTTCCTGTTGCTGGAGGTTACTCCTCTGCAGATTGAAACCCTCTCTTTACGTCCCGTTGTGAATGCGGATGGACATTGAGTTCCTCCCTTCTTTGGGAAGCTGGAAGATTTTAAATTGTTTTGTCTTCTAGAAAATGGTGGTGAAACACATTAGGGGATGGTGACCTAATTGCACTTTATCTGTTACATTAGGAGGGTAATATTCTCCTTTGCCATCCTTGATAGTATAGTTCCCTTTCTCTTTGTCTGCCATTGTAAGGATAATAATTAAAAGATCTCCTTATATGCTTGTATCTCACTTGTTGCCATTCAAATCTCTTATTGTTGTAGTTATTATAGGGATATATATATATATATATATAAATATGGCGTCTGGCACTTTAATCAATACAAACAGCAGACCCGGGTGCCCATCCAAAAACAATAGTAGGCATGGTATGACGGATGGCACTCCAGGATGTGAATGAAATAAGGCAGGAAACCGGTGGTGTAGTCACCGGTTTCTTGCCTTAATTCATTCACATCCTGGAGTGCCATCCGTCATACCATGCCTATATATATATATATCTATATATATATATATAGAGAGAGATAGAGAGAGAGAGAGAGAGACATGATACCCAGTAAGTGGTGGTGATGCAAGGGGATGCATGCATAAGTGGTAATGCATGCATAAGTGAACGCAACATACCTTTATAAAAGTAGAAGAGCCGCGAATGGGACAAGCTGGTCTTCTATTGTATAAAGGTATGTTGTGTTCACTTATGCATGCATCACCTTGAAAAAGGGGCATAATGGCCCCAAAACGTTGGGATGGAGTGGTTCATTAAAAGCACTTTTTGCACTTTACTTGCTGACATCAGACTCTGAGTTCCGCTGCTTGCTGGGTATCATGCCTATATGAAATTTACTGGAGGGCACCAGATCAATTTATACCATATGAAGTGAGTGCCGATTTATTTGCTGTATATATATATATATATATATATATATGGGAGGAGTACCCAATTGCGCTAGGATATAACAATAGCAGCTTCTCTAGATGAATCTCTTGTTAGCCGAGATTCAGAAATAGCAAATAGAGAAACAAACTGAGGGTGCTAAACAGAATGTTCTTAGTTTAAACAATACAGACTAACACCATTGACATCACAGATGGATTTTTATCAATCAAAACGTTGTTTTCATATATAAAATTTATTCACAATGAAAATATTAATGTACGAATGTTTAAACTAAGAACATTCTGTTTAGCACCCTCAGATTTGTTTTTTTTTATATATATATATATATATATATATATAGTCGAAAATAGAAACGGGGGCGCTCAGATGTCACAGTGCACTACCAATAATAAATATAAAATCAAGTGTATACAATACGTGACACTTCCTCTAGAGTGAGAGTGGCTGCAACCTTAAGCAATAAATATGTGCTTGGAAAACACATAAAAAAGATTTTTAGAAAGTGAAGAAAAGGGCGCCTACTAGTGTCTAATAAAATTATATAAAAATATGAAATATAGAGCTGGTGTGATTGAGAACAGGATGCTACTTATCTGGCATAAACAGACTTTTGACTCAGTCATAGGACCAGTATAGGTACATGAAAAAAGAAGAACAAAATAACATAGCGCGTACTGTTTTTACGCAATTTTCAATCTACAGATCAAATGAACCAATTATGTGTTATAAAAAACTTTCTGGGTAAAGGCAAATCCCAAAATTTAAAATCCACAGCCAGGGATTTTTTTAAAAGTTTTTCACAATATTTAATAAAACACATAAAACATAAAGGTAGAAGTAATGCGAGCGTACAAGATACGCAATTTTCAATCTACAGATCAAATGAACCAATTATGTGTTATAAAAAACTTTCTGGGTAAAGGCAAATCCCAAAATTTAAAATCCACAGCCAGGGATTTTTTTAAAAGTTTTTCACAATATTTAATAAAACACATAAAACATAAAAGGTAGAAGTAATGCGAGCGTACAAGATAAAAATGAATGACAAGCTTATCTGTCCATATTAGGAATGGGATACATCAGATTTTCCATAAACATCCAAGATAAAGAGTAAAAATTCAAACGTACAAAAAATAAGTATTAAAACAGCTTATCTGCCCATAAGGGAAGTTCAGGTGCATCAGTCCCAATGTGTTTCGTCCTTAATTAGACTTCATCATGGGGATAAGGTCAGTGAGCAAAGATGCTCCATTTATACCTAAGGAGATAGTGAGAGCCCAGCACATGGCCAGGTAATTGATGACATCACTTCCTGTTGGGTGATATCGATTTTTGCTGATGGGAGACATTCTAATTTTAATTTCAGGCATGGTAGCTAAATGTGGGGTGTATATGAGGCACAACCAAGTGATAAGGCAGGGAAAATAAAGTATAAAACGAAGCTTAAAAGCTTCGTATGGCGCTGTGTAGCGCAGTGGAACGCACGCTGGAACGCACAGCTAGTTCCTGGCGTGGTCCGACGCGCGTCACTTCCGGTCTTGCGGAAGGTACTTCCGCCGGCCGGTGGAACGCACTGTGGAACGCATCGTCATCTCCGTGACGATGCGCCCTGTGTAGCGGAGCTTGCCAGCAGTTATTAGCTGCTGCTCTTTCAATGGAGAATTAAACAAGGGGGGCAGTGACAGAGGGATGAAGTGGGCAAACTACTTAATATATGAAAGCACATACATATATAGAGCATATCCGGAGTAATAATAATTAAAAGATAAGTGAATGAACATAAAAAATATAAATATAAAAAAATATATATATATAAAAAATATATATATATAAAAAACATAGTGGTATAGTTCTTTCTCCATGTATAGGGGTATGTCCCATCTTAATAGGTTTTCATGGATTCCAACATAAAGTCCGTAGTGGTTCACACGTAGTGGTCGTGAAGTTTAAAAACGTCCAAACTGAAGCTGGACGGAGCTGGTTTTTCGCCAATGGGCTGGAACATTAAGAGGATAGATTAATTTATTATATGATGACTGGAGTAATTAGGAGCAAGTGCAATAAAACATGCAGAAATTTAAGATGTGCAATTAAATTGCAGGTAATTAAGTTGACGTGATGACTCAAGATCATAATAAAAGGAAGAAATGACTAAGGTGCAATAATATAGTGCAATTGTGGACTAAAAATGTATGTGAACATAATAAAGAATGAAATCTTAAAGAGAATTTTTTATATATTACAATTTAAAAAAAAAAAAAAAATTACATTTTTTTAATTTTTTTTTCAAAAGTATAGGTGATGAGTCTCTTATAAAAAAGGGGCGATTTCAAATGCTTCGTTGAAGCCCAGAGGTGCCATAGTTTGAAGTTCAAAGATCTAGAACATCTCTCTTTTCGATAATTTGTTCAATATATCTCCCCCTCTTTCTCCTGATTTGATTTGCTCGATAGCTTTGAATGTCAGATCTTCGGGATTGGACTTGTGTTTTTCCTTGAAGTGTTTGGAAACAGCGTGATTCTCAATATATATATGTCCCTTATGTAACCTGCAAAGAGTAGAAATACAGAGCACAGCACTGCAGAGTTGAAGAAAAAAGTTCAGTTTTATTTCAACGTTTCAGGGTCACATCATCTGTCTTCAGGAAGTACAAGTATAAAAAGTGTGCAGGCCAGCTTTCCACTTATTAAAAGGAGATACTTTGCCTAGACGCCCTCCTATATGTGAAAGACTAGAGCGTACAGTATATATGTGTCAGTGAACAGTAAATTTAGGGCTGTCAGGCCACAACAAAATGACCAAGTAGTCTTATTGCATTTCCAAGATTTCAGTCACCTTTATTGCAGTTTTCCTCAGGGACCATAAAAAAAAAAAAAAGTGTACAAATACATCTTAAATTCACTCGCATTTCAAATAGGCAGGAGCTGGACCCAGGGTGATGTGTCACAATGATGTGACACTGCACGTGTCACACCAATCTCAAGCCGGCTTATGGAGTACCATGGTGACTAGTCCCTCCACCAATAAAAATAGAGCAAACAGTTGCTGTAGCAATTACCGTAGCTACGATAAACATGCAAAACAAAATGAATAGACAATTGCCTATAATATGCACAGACAAAGTAAAAGACACATTTAGAATATCAGCACACATAGAAACTGGCTCACAAAATACTAACATCACTTAAAGGGAAGACATATGTTTTGCGGCTCACTAATAGTAACGAAAAAGACTGCACCACTGCACCACAAGCGCATATTAATAATAATATAGAATACCATTATATAGTCCAATTGCCCCAAAATGGTATAGTTATACTCATGTTCATAGCAACAGTAGAATATCATGTCTAGAGTTGTACTATCACATAGAAAGTAATATTAGACCAAAAAGAAAAATAAGCTACTGTATATGAAAATAAACAAAATAAACCCATATAGTACAAGTGAAAAAATAAACTGACATACACTCTTGGGCACAAATAAAGCCAAAGCAGCAAATTGTCAGAGGATATGAGTCACTCAATGTATCTACCTAGCACAATATATATACAGGTATTGACAAAATAATGAACTAAGTCTACTATTTCAAAGACAATCAAATAAGAATACTTATCCAGAAATCTCTACAAGGCTCTTGTTATTTCATTTATAGCTCCAAAGTACATGTAAAAAACAAAATTAAAACACAATGGTATAATATAGCTAAAAACAGTCTATTATTATCACCATAAGGTGAAAAAAGGGGAAGATGCATTCTTAGAAGACAAATTCCATCCACCAGATGCATTCTCCACCAAAGCTTGATGAGTTCTGTAGGAATACATACCTTTTATCAGCAGCCGGAATCCCAGCCACCAGTATGCCGGCAGCAGGGTGAGTGTTAGAAAGCCACTCGCCATGCTGCAGGCATGGTGGCTCTCTGCGCTCGCCAAACGATCTATTCTCCCTCTATGGGTGTCGTGGACACTCATAGAGGGAGAAAAGCCTGCGGAGCCAGGATTCTGGCGGCTGCCTTTTACTGCATGTTATGGTTCCGGTATCGCCATTGTGACCACCAGGATCTCAACAGGCGGTCTCATGATAGACATGTGTGATAGTTTACAAAGAATGATGCTTATTTACATCATGCTTATATGTAATCCTACTCTGTAAATGCAAATAAAGGTTTCATTTCTATGTCACACTGTCTCATTTCTCAATATGAATATATGGAATTTCAACAATAATGATTAAAATCAGTTCATTTATTACATACAGCAGACCAAGAAATGTGGGAGTATACAAAATACCAGCTTCTAAAGTCAAATAGCATAATCACATAGTCACCAATTCAAGAGAAGGTGGAATCCCAGGACTTTCTCCTGCTCTGGACAAAGGCAGAAACGGAGCAACTGATGATAATTGTAATAGTCATCATATTTAAAATGGGTTAGTAGATTGAATTAGCAGCCTTTGTTAATAGTAGTACTTTAGCATTTAATATATTTACCGGTCAAATGGAGGAATGCAATAGGACCTATTGCTGTTTGGAATTTTTCCATATATGAATCAAATATTCAGTCCCAAATAACGTACTAAGAAGCTGTAGGCTCCAAACAAATCTCTGGTAAATATGTTTGATGTAAATGCTAAAACTCTATTTCATGAGTCCTGGCACTGTGATCTGGTTCAGGAAACACAACCTGTGAACATACATTGCTCCCGGCAAGAGTAAGAAGATTAGGTACACCTAGTGTACGGTGATGTATTGAATTATACTGCTCTCCATATTAAAGCATTTCATCCACTCCTGGTAAATTACTTCAAGACAATTTTCAGGTATAAATTCTGATAAATTACAGAGTAAAACAATTTTTTTATGTTGTGACGATAAATGATTTGCTGCATACACAACAAGACTTTATTTTATACTTTCGGATAGGGACTCGCTGGCATACTGTATCTATAATGAGTGCAACATGTGCAGACCCACAACTGCACACCCTGCACCCATACTTACCACTCCAGGGGCCAGGTGTTGCCTGCATATTTGTAAGTAATTTGCACATGTGCAGTCATAGCCAGATTAAGGGGGGATGAAGGGTACACTGTACCCTGGGCCCCCCTCTGTTATGGGTCCCCCGGCCAGAGCACACTGACATCACTATCTTTTCCTCTTATGCAGCAGCAGCACCAGGCATTCAGAATGTGAGCAGGCAGTATGCAGTGCAGGCAGAGACACAGGAGTATCAGATTTCATGAACTATCGATAGAGCTTCGCAACCAGAGGAGAGATAGAAGGGTGAAGAGAGCTGTATGTGACACAGGGTGGGATCTCTGTGTCACTTACAGCTCTCTCCACACCTGGAGCTACTGTATAAACAGTGCCCAGGCATTATTAAACTATTAGTTTAAATCTAATGTACACCATTGGGCTAGATTTAATATACACAATCCATACCTCCCACCACGACCCATTCTAGGAGGGAAAAAATGCTCTTTAACTGAACTTCCTTCTTAAGTTATAATTATAATCACCTGTGTTGAAACACCTTTGTTATCAATTAAATAGTTTAACACAGGTGACTACAGGTATATATTAAGAGGGAAGTCAATGTAAAGAGCATGTAGTCCCTCCTGGAATGGGTCATTTTGGGAGGTATTCACAATCTTATACACAGCCCCCCTTCCAATGGGGCCCCCTGTCTAAAGTGCCCCGAGCACCCCCAAGGCTTAGTCCGTCTCTGTGTGCAGTAGAGATGTCTCCGGGAAAAATGTATGAGCGCCATGTACCCAAAGACCTGCACATGTGCAGTAGAACATAGCCAAACTAAAAGGGGTGCAGGGGATACTGTACCCCAGTCCCCCTTCTGTCAGGGGGGAGCACACTATCATCACTAGCTCTCCCTTTTGTGCAGCAGCAGAACCAGGCAACCAGAATGCGACAACCATATGCAGTGCAGGCCGAGACACAGGACTATCAGGTTGCATGACCTACTGATGAAGCTTACCGATCAGAGGAGAAATGGGGGGAAGTGAGCTGTAAGTAACCCAGGGATCCCAGGTTGAACTATTTCATCACAGGGGATGCCAATCATATATTAAGAGGGAAATCCAGGAGAAGGTAATTTTATCCATCCTGGAATGAGACATGTTGGGATGTATGCACAATCTAATATACCCCCCCCCCTTCCCCTGCCACAAGGTCCCCCAAGGCTTAATCTGGACCTGCAGTAGAAACTGACACAAAATCAGAGTTTACTGAATCACCAGAGAGGAGGGGGCCCGAACAGAGTCTCACTTGAGTCCCCTGCTCTTTTAAGCCACCTCTGTATGGATTCTGTCTTTTACAAATATGCCTCTTTCCTTAATATATATGTATATGTTTACTTTTGTTGCAGCTGGAGTTTATTTGCTGATATTAAATTATTTTCATGCCTGTTTAATAAGTGGAGAAGTGGTTTAGGGTCCTTGTGATGTGGTGGTGATACTCAAAACCTAACCTATAATAATTTGGCTGTTAATTGTTCTTACATCTATGCTGACAGCTACTTATTTCAGTATGTTTAGAGTCCTGTCATTGTACAGATTTTTGGTAGTACTTCTGAAAGGTTCTCCTCTCTCCACAGAGGAATGCTGTTCTTGGCCACCTCCATGACTAGGGCCCTTCTCCCCTGATCACTCAGTTTAGATGGCCACCCAGCTCTAGGATGAGTTCTGGTGGTTCCAAACTTCTTCCATTTATGGATGATGGAGGCCACTGTGCTCATTGGGACCGTTAAAGCAGCAGATATTTTTCTGTACCCTTCGCCAGATTTGTGCTTTGAGACAATCCTGTCTCGAAGGTCTACAGACAATTCCTTTGACTTCATGTTTGGTTTGTGCACAGACATGCACTGTCAAGTGTAGGTCCTTATATAGACAAGTGTGTGCCTTTCTAAATTATGTCCAATGAACTGTGTTTACAACAGGTGGATTCCAATTAAGCTGTAGGAACATCTCAAGGATGATCAGTGGAAACAGGATCCCCCTGAGCTCAATTGTGAGCTTCATGGGAAAGGCTGTGAATACTTATGTACATGTGATTTCTTAGTTTGTTTGTTTTTTTAATAAATCTGCAAAAATCTCCAAAAAACTTTTTTCACATTGTCATTATGGGGTATTGTGTGTAGAATTTTGAGTACAAAAATTAATTTATTCCATTTTGAAATAAGGCTGTAACATAGCAAAATGTGGAAAAAGTGATTTGCTATGAATACTTTCCGGATGCACTGTATGTCTTCTTTTGGAGCAAACACTTAGCAGGAGCATAGCGTTTATGTTAATACTCAATGCTGAATACTTTTTTTGTCACAATCTATCAATGTATTAAAACGTGCATAATACATTATCAGATTGTAGGGGTAATTGAGAGTTAATTGCAGCAACAAATTTGTTAGCAGTTGGGCAAAACCACATGCACTGCAGGTGGGGCAGATATAACATGTGCAGAGAGAATTAGATTTGGGTGGGTAATATTGTTTCTATGCAGGGTAAATACTGGCTGCTTTATTTTTACAATGCAATTTAGATTTCAGTTTGAACACACCCTACCTGCTACCAAATTTGCTGCTGCAATCAATTCTGAATTAGGCCCTGTGTCTGAAAAAGAGAATTCAGAAGTGAGTAAGGTTGTGTGGTTAAATAAATAATATATTCAAAAGTCAAATTTATCATGTTTAAAAAACAAACTTAGCATCAGATGTCTATCCCTATAAAAATTAAATGATAATTGTCTTTTCTGCAACATTGACATTAAAAACTAAAAATTTAATTTATCTTAGTCAATTTTATAATCTGTATTTTATTGATAAACTCCTTACATCCCTTATATAATTATAGCCATAACCCTATAAACTCCTGACATAAGACAAGTAGAATAATTATCTTTGAATAATTATTAATTAATAATTGCAGATAATACAGATTTGCATAATGCAGTGAAGTACATTTTTTTATTTTAAAAATGCTGCTACAGTACTGTTCTTGTTTCTATGGCAATTTGTGATATTGTGGGATGAGATAACCACTTATTTGAATTCAATGTCAGATTTTATTCTGTATGTTGAACCACAGCTTGCATGCAGCATGGAACACCAAGATCTGCTCATGTAATCCTTTCAGAAAAATGGAAACATTTGCACATCTTGTAAATACAGTATCAATCCATATGTTTCTGTGACAAATTTGGGCACAGATTTACTAAACATGTTTTTATAGTTCCTCAAGAACATTCCCCTTCTGAAAGTTTTAATTTACCGTAGAAATTAAGGTTCAATCAGTTTCCAAACTGTTGCCAACACAACATGTTCTTGGGCCTCATAGTAACAATGGTGAAGTGGCAGATTTTTAGTTAGTTCAAAAATACTCTGATCTCCTAAGCCTACTCATAACTAAAAAAAAAAAACATTCTAATGGTATTAAGTGACCTAAAATAAAATTTATACTTTATTTGATGGATTTTTAATGCTTTCTGCTCAAATGTATGATCCTCTTTCCTACTCGTGTGGTCCTTATTGAGGTGCCCATGTGAATGAGAAGTTCAAAGGGAGGGGGATTAAAAAGCCACATAATCAATTTGTGAAAGGCTTTCATCACCATAGAAAACATTGGACAGTGCTTTTTGTGTTGACAGCTCTAATATCTGTAGATCATTTTTGAAAGGAATATTCCAGTATGTATGGCAGATTAAATGTTCTGGTTTATAATGGTTTAAATAAATTATTACATGAGTTATGTACAAATCTCATAGAAGGAGTATAGTTTGGACACACTTTTAAAAAAATAGTTTCATCTTTGAAATGCAACACAATAACAGAATCAACTTGAACAATTTAGATTAGTTCTGCAACCTGAGCCTTAAAATATTATTGTGTATTTCTAGCTCAGTGAATATATTTCCTTTAAAAAAGAACCAGAGATATTTTCTTAATGTTTGTCAGTGAAGCAAGGAAGTAATACTTTTTGGAGATAGCCATATAACCTATCATAAACCCTTAACCTGGGATATGTTGAACTACATTTTATTATACTGCAAGAGAAAAAAAAGGGATATAGTTCTGAACTGTTCAATGAAATGACATCCGACACATGGTTTTGTTATGAGTATAGCTTGAAAATAGAATGCCAATGTATTCATAACATTTTCTTTTCTCATCAATTGTCCTATTGTTGAATATCCCAATAGGGTAGTCTGTGCCACTACATGGAGGCTAATTGTTGGATAGCTTGGTAGATTTTCACTGGTTCTCCCACTTACTATCACATGGCACCAGTTTTCAGAAAGCTGTGAGACTATCCTTGGAGCACTGAAATAACTGATGACTCCTGGGAGAAAAAGGTTCTCAGCTCTCTAACTAGGTGACAATGCAGCTTTAAAATACAGTAATGCACTTACATTTCTGGATGCTTGTTTTACAATATTGTAACAATTTTTGTTTACAATTTAAACAGCATTGCAGCATTTGCCATATTAAATATAATGTACTAATGTTCTGTGTTTGTGTTCTTAAAGACTACTGGTATCTATTATGAAATGTATATATAGATGTTCTGACTGACACCACCCAAATAATACGAAATACAATCAATTAAAAATGGGTTGGTGTAGTGCCCTGCAGTTTAGGAGAATAAATGGATTTCCCAAAAAATCACAAGGGATTAAAGAGATACTGTAGGTTTGTGTGTGTTACTCCGAGGAACACACCAAACTTATCTACATATTTATCAAAGCCTTTTAATTGCTCTAATATAATTTTTTCCTATTAATAACAAGCTAGCGAAGCTAGCGGCTAGCGTATTAAACAGTGGGGGTGCAGCTATTGTAGATATCCTACAATAACTATCATAGCTGGGAGCCAGTAAAAATAAAATAAAGAATTTGTTACAAAAGTAAAAAATATCTTGAAAAATGTATATAATTAATTTAATTTATGCAAAAGTGGAAAATGAATCCCAAGTACAGGCTTAAAGTTTCACTACAGATGTGTGCCGTGGTAAATCAACTCACTCATATTGTACACAGAGGGACAAAGACTGGTTTCGGAATTTAAAAGAGTCCTCTTAACGATATCAGCCAATATTGCCAGGGCGGTGAGTATTGCTCAGTTTCCCCTAAAAACTTTTAAGTACTGATTACGGGGGTAATTCCAAGTTGATCGCAGCAGGATTTTTGTTAGCAATCGGGCAAAACCATGTGCACTACAGGGGAGGCAGATATAACATGTGCAGAGAGAGATAGATTTGGGTGAGGTGTGTTCAATCTGCAATCTAATTTGCAGTGTAAAAATAAAGCAGCCAGTATTTACCCTGCACAGAAATAAAATAACTCACCCAAATCTAACTCTTTCTGCACATGTTATATCTGCCCCCCCTGCAGTGCACATGGTTTTGCCCAATTGCTATCAAAATTCCTGCTGCGATCAACTTGGAATTACCCCCTACATTGCTATGAAAAAAGATTTTCTATTGATGCCATTAGCAGCAATAAAAAATATTTGCAATCACCTCTATTTCATAAACAGACCCCTTAATGTCAGGTGTGGTTTATTTTTAATTTGGTAAGAAATTTGTTTTATAGTTGCTGATTAAATTAGGATTTGAGCTCTTATAGTACATCTTAGTGATTGTAGTACTCTGTGTTTAATAGTAAGTGTAGTATTTTTTGGGGAATTTAATTTTATACAAATCAGGAAATTTGTTTTACTTACCCTTTCATACACACAATTCATAAATTAGCACTTTTTTGCAATTGTGCATGCGTCAAAATCACTAAAAAGGAGCACAAAGCATGTGTCTAGCACAGTGTGCCTACAGAGTCACAGGATTGATTTAGCCGCACTGGCTCTGGAATGTATAGTATTGAGCATTCCTGGTTGGTGACTGGGAGTTTTCTAAACATATTCCATCAGATTTGTGTGTTATGGCTGTGTCACGGCTGTGTCGCAGTGGTAGTTGCAAACTCAGATGCTAAATTCTATACATTGGAGGCCATACTCTGATCAAGACTGCATCTATAATGTGTCTGGTGCAGTTCTTAATAAATAAGTAATGCCACTTTTGTTTAATAAATCAATAATGACCAGTTGTTTAATAAATAATAATAAGTAATTTTGTTACCATAACAATGAGTCCACAATTAATTACCTAATATAACCATCCTGTCTTGGGGCAGGATGTATCATGCATTACATATTGCATGCTGTGACGTAACTATAGAGGATGTCCCATGGCCCAGCATGCAATCCCACTGTACCATTTTTATTTTTGTTAAAAAAAAAGTTTTACTAGCATGCTGCCTCCCAGCTGTTTACCTCCAGGCAGGAGGGGGTATGGGGGGATGTCACCGGGACTGTCACTGTACAACAGAGCGCCCCCCTTCCTCCTCAGTAAGTACCCAGAGTCTGCTCACAGAAAGAGGAGTCTGGAAGGTGGAAGCACAGATGACCGATTGGAAATTGAGCAGTGAAGACTGGAGTCCCGCTGTTGGTGAGCTGCCTTCCCCCCCTGAGAGTGGTGTGTGCTCCTCCTCCACATATCACCGGCAACAGCCTCTGCATGTCAAACACAACTGCAGCCGCTTTCTGTCACTGCCAGAGCCAGAGTCTCCATCTGCTGCCATCACTGCACTCCAAGTTACGGCTGTGCCTTCCTGCCCACCGTTACCAGGACCACTGCAGAGTGAGTACTGTGACCCCCAACCATGTTCTGTAACCCCTTCCCCCCATACACCTTGCATGTAGACTAATGACTCTCCCCAATGTGTACTCTGACCCCCTCCTCACTATAGACAATGCAAGGGGAGTACTGACCCCCCATATATGTTCTGACCCCCCTACCATACTCCATACAGGCTGAATGCTGACCCTCAAACCCCCCACAATATGTGCTCTGACCCTCTCCCCCATACACGGAGACCTCTCCCTACACTGTGCAGAGTACAATACACCAGACATGGCAGCTTGCATTCAGCATCCACAGCAGTACCGATGGTTTAATGGTTGGGGGGGTGCTTTAAAGATTTTGTTATGGTGCCAACAAAGTTCTAGTTATGCCCCTGATTGCATATGATACATCTAACCACTTACCGCATGCATAGCTGTGTCCATGAATACATGTAAATAAAAATGTAAAGAGCATCTCTTCTGTTAAGGGCTATCCTTTGCGTTGTGAAGGCGTTTACCGGGAGTCCTACTTTGCATATGTGGCCATCAGCCTGCACATGTGCTAGCCATAAGGGTGTTTAGAGAGGGATCGCTGTATAGGTTTTTTTTATATCTATTACATATGGATTAACTTGTTCCCCTTGGATAACATCAAACTAAGGGCAGGATGGATCCCTCACAGGGGAATTGAGCGGCAAGAAGCCCATAGGCTTCTGTAGGCAATGCCACATATAGATGGTGTTGACTATCAGGTACAATCTCTGGATGTTTTACTTTCTGAAGCTCCATACCTGGTGAATGTGTTTTGTCAGATTTTTACCCTCAGTATATCCCACCCTTTGTCTGATGTAATCCAGTAGGAAGAAGATTATTCAAATGGAAAAGCGTAGCTCTGCCCCTGACACTCCCACAAAGCTCTGCCCTGGGCTCTAATTGGCCTACATCATATTGAATAGTAAAGCAGGGGTGACCGTCAGTGGGTGAAACCATCGATGGCCATCCTTATTGTGTGCCTCTGTGGAACGCAAATTGGAAGCTCCCAACTCCACCATGTCAGTCATCTCTACCACCACAATGCAGTGTCTCCTTCCACCTGACCACTCCCCTCTCTATGGGATGTGTAAGGCCATCCACTGAGGCTGCTAGATAGTGCTGCTGTGCAGATGGGAGTTGTGAAAAGGAGCTGGTGGAGCGGGACATGGCAGGAGCTTTCAAGGCACACTGACTCCGGCTGTTCATCCTGGCTCATGTGTGAAGCTGCTCCCACTGTACACAGAGGGGGGGAGTGTGACTGGGACCTGGGAGATTTGGGGAACGGGTGACAATCATGTTTAACGTCTTCCCGGCAAGATCCTTTCACCGTTATCCTGCCTGCTTCTTCCCAGCACTACTCCCATCCTAACCCCCCTGCTTCAAACCACTACTTCTATCCTGACCACCTGCTCCATACTACTACTCCCGACCTGACCTATGCTGCACACCACTACACCCATCCTGCCCACCTGCTCCACAACACTACTTCCATGCTGCACCTTGCTTCACACCAGTACACCCATCCTGCCCCCCCTGATCCGCAACACTACTCACATCCTATCCTTTGCTCCACAACACTACACCCATCCTATCCCCCTGCTCCACAACACTACTCCTATCCTGACCACTACTCCCAGAGAGCGACACCACAGACAGCAAAGAGGAACTGCATGGGTTGTGAGAGGTGAAGAGTTCTAGACTAGAGACCTCCTATCCTGCCCCCTGCTCCACACAACTACTCTCACCATACCCTGCACTCCTCCTCCTCCTATCCTGCCTCCCTGACCTGCACTACTCTTCCTCTTATCCTGTCCCTCAGCTCCACACTACTACTGCTTCCATCCAGCCTCCTTACTCTGCTCTACTCCTCCTTCTATCTAGTACCCCTACTCTAGACTCCTCCTCCTCCTCCTCTTATCATGTCCCCCTGCTCCACACTACTCCTCCCCTATCCTGTCTGCCTGCTCAGCATACTACTGTTCTCAGTCTTCCCTTTAATCTGCACTACTACCACCATCAACCTGCCCCCTGCTTTCCACTACTGCTCCTGTCTTGCCCCTGATTTCCATTTCTACCTCTACTCCCATCCTGCCCCCTGATTCCAACTACTATTACTGGCATCCGTTCCCCAGCAGTAGCGGATAGTATGGAGAGTCGGGCTCCAAGCCTCACAGTACAGTACCCACCCTAACCACCATCCTGCCTCTGGAGCATACCCATCCTACCCCACAGCCTCTGGAAGATATTCTACCACCCATGGCCCCCTAGACCTCTTCCAGGCCAGGGGCATACACTACCACCCTACCACCCCCTCACAAACACCACCACCATGACCCTTAAGGATGTACCCTACCCACCATACCCCCTGGCACCAGGTAAATACATTACTCACCTTATCCCCTAGCCCCTTCACACATTACACCCTCCATATACCTGTCTAAGGCTATTACTACTGTCAGCAGGAATGTTTAGTGCAACAGTGAGGATCCTGGAGCCACGGGTACTTTACATACTTCCAGCTGTCTTGCTGCATTTCTGACTTGCCCAGAGGTCCTGTGTGACTATTTTCATTCTAAAGCTCCCCCAGATATCTTACGGAGGTGATTCCATCTGTATGACATCAATGGATAACAATTTGCCTATGTCATCTGATTTAATGTGAGAGTGTGGATGATATACATTTAACATTTTTGTGTAGCAAGTCACAAATGACAAGATAAAATAGTGTTGGTATTGAAAAGAGACTGTTCGGTACATTGGATATATCTGCTATTTTCTTTGCATTTTTTTAACTTTTTTTTATATGTTCCCTGTCATATTGGAATAGTGAAAGGAGCTTATTCTGCATATAGTGCCTGCTATTTATTATTGTTGGGAATGCACCTTTTATTACCTGAAATTACTCAGTTTCTACCGGTGTTTCTATTCCAAAGAACCCTTGTGTATAACTTTAAATATTTAGCCTCCATCTGTGATTTTATTGCAAAGAACTTGACTTTGTTTCTTTTAAGAGTATACAAAGTGGCAAAATTGACACATTCACCACTACAATTGCAATTTACAAAGTTCTATAAATGTGGAATGCATGGTTACTTTCCTGACATATAGCTGCAGAGCACTTTGAACCACCTCCGTAAAAAAACAACTTTTTTTATGTGGTATACAGTACCCCACAACACAGAGAGTGCCCGGGGATAGTAATATGTGTTCCTGTGCTGTGTTACCAGGGATAGTGATGCGTGTCCCTGTGCTGTGTTCCCAGGTATAGTAATGTGTTTCCCTGTTCTGTGTTCCCAGGTATAGTGATGTGTGTCCCTATGGTGTGTTTCCAGGCATAGTGATGTGTGTCCATCTGCTGTGTTCCCAGGGATAATGATGTGTGTCCCTGTGCTCTGTTCCTGGGGAGAGTAATGAATGTCCCTGTGCTGGCCTGTAGGATGGTTGTCCTGTCTGTTTGATTTCCAGGGTAAAGTGGGGTTTGTCCCTGTGCTGGACTCAGTGTTGGCTGATGTACTCAGGAGGTTGCTCCTGGGGAAGAGGCAGGTAGGAGAGAGTGGCCCTGTGTGTACACTGCCTGCGTATCTATGGTGCAGGTAGCTCTCTATTGTCTATGTATGTATACTGTACATTGTATATTTGTGTATATACGTATATGTACAGTATATATGTGTGCAAGTATGTACAGTGTTTATGTATGTGTGTATGTATTTACCATGTGTGTGTGTGTGTGTAAGTACAGTGATGTAAGCACAATGTGTGTGTGTGTGTGTGTGTGTGTGTGTGTGTGTGTGTGTGTGTGTGTGTGTGTGTGTGTGTGTGTGTGTCACAGCTATTCCAAAACACCTCCATATTTCTGGGTATTTTTTTTATTTATTTTTTGCATTTATTGAGATTTTACAGCTAGTGCAGCATTTTTTATATACAGTAACATATGGGTTCTGGTCCTGTAGGTGGTGAATCATTTTTCTGGTATTCCTCATTTGTCCTCACTAGGGTGTTTTTATTTGTAATAGGTGATTTTAAAAAGTGCTGATTGTGATGTTACACTTACAGTATAGTATTCCAACAGCATGGGGCAGAAGATAAAATCATTCTTCTGTATACAGTAGGTAGTGATGGAGTAATGATTACCTAAAAGTACACATTACAAATGATAATACTGCTGCAACAGTTTGCATATTAACAGCAAAAAATATGCAGGGTGTGTTAATTTAATCATGGCTACAAAACAGCAGCTTGGCACCAGAGCCGTATCTAGACTTTTTGGTGCCCTGTGCCAGAAAAAGAATTGGCGCCATTCCCCCTCCCTATTTTTCCAATAGGGACAAAAGGCGCATGCCTCATGGGGAAGGAGCATGACAAAACTGATTCCAGAGAAAGCCCATGCCATGTTGCCCCTTCCCACATTGTGATATATATATATATATATATATATATATATATATATATAGTGTATATATATATCTAAAACATATATTATATTATATATAAATAACACACACACATTTATAGAACCCTGCAAGAAAATGAATTTGTACACAAGTCCTCTTATTACCACATTCGTGCACTTTACTTGAGAGCTCGCTGTTATTTAGTTGCAATACTCTTTATTAAATAACACATTTCAAAATACTGCCATACCCAGGATTCAAACCTATAACCTGTTGCATTCCAGTCAATCACCCTTCTCATTGGTCTACGTCAGGCATGTCCAAACTGCGGCCCTCCAGCTGTTGTGAAACTACATATCCCAGCATGCCCTGACACAGTTTTGCTGTCAGAGCATGCTAAAGCTGTGTCAGGGCATGCTGGGATGTGTAGTTTTTCAACAACTGGAGGGCCGCAGTTTGGACATGCCTGGTCTATGTGATCCTGCATAGAAGCTATGAGATTTCTAACAATATGAAGCTACTTATACTTTGTAAAAAAAATAATCAGCATTGCAATAAAGCAAATCTATGTAGTGTGTAGACACACATCCAATCCCTTTTTTCAAAAAGTACAAGGTAAGCTTTAAATAGATTTCTCAAGCTTAGAATTCTCTAGCTTTCTACGCAAAGGCAGATAGCTCAATGAATAGAGTGTCTGACTGTAATTCTACATGCAATGGGTTTGAATCCCAGATATTTCAGCATCTTGAAATGTTATAAAGGACACTGTGCTGAATAACAAAGAGCTATTAAGTTAAGTTCATGAATGTTGTATAGGAATTAGCAACGGAAGGTAGGAGACAGCGGTGGTCAGGAGTTGCTGAGCTTCAAAAAGTGGGGAAGCTGCAAATGAAGGCAATTAAAACAGATAATTGACAAGTGCTGCCAGTAGCACCCCCTACACTGCAGCATTATGTGCAGTGCACACTCTGCACACACCTAGTTATGGCCCTGCTTGGCACATTGGTAGGCTTTAATACCTTACAGCACTGGTATAATGGATTTGATTCCAATCAGGGCCCTGTTTGTGTGGAGTTTTTATGTTCTGGTTGTGTTTGCATGGGTTTAACAGACACAGCTGTGTGGTCAGGTGTAACGTGTATAAGGGGTACTACTGTGCAGTATAATATGAATTAGTACTATGTGGCCACGCCCCTTTATTTGCTTGCGCACTATCCCTGTTTTAAATATGGGGGCACCAGTTCTCTTTCTTGCACAGGGCACAAAAATGTCTAGTCATGACACTGCATTGTACAGAGAGAGATAGTTTCTATAGAAAACACAAAATAATTACTTTTGTTATTTGCTAACTTTAAATTGAACTAGCTTTGAAAAGAAATAGATATATTTGATGTTAGTCAGAGAGGCATAAAATGACTTATTTGCATGAGATGGTTATATTTCATATTCTTTGATTTATGTATTTTCTTTGTGATGTTTGATTATACAAGACACCAAACTCAAAATTTTAATTTAAGTTTTTTGCTTTTAATTTTGCATGGGTCACTATACAGGTTGAATATCACATATCCAAATATTCCGAAATGTGGAATATTCCAAAATAAGGAATATTTTGAGTGAGAGTGAGATAGTGAAACCTTTGTTTTCTAATGGCTCAATGTACACAAACTTTGTTTAATACACAAACTTATTAAAAATATTGTATTAAATGATCTTCAGACTGTGAGTTGTATATGAAACATAAATTAATTGTGTGAATGAATACAAACTTTGTTTAATGCACACAGTTATTAAAAATATTGGCTAGAATTACCTTCAGGCTGTGTGTATAAGATGTACCGTATTTGCCGGCGTATAAGACGACTGGGCGTATTAGACGACCCCCAACATTTCCACTCAAAATATAGAGTTTGTTATATACTCGCCGTATAAGACTACCCCCTCTTCCGCACACCTTCCACACACCAAATAAAACTTGCATTATATTTCTTTCTTTTTGCTGTTGCCATGATAGGGTTGATAGGGGTTTGACTGCTGGACATTTTCTATGCTGTATTGTACTGTACAATGGTGCAGTACTGTGGTTGGCTGTTGGCTGTATACAAAGCCTGATTGGATTGGTCCCTGCTCCCTGTCTGCCCTCCCTGTCTCCCTGTCTCACTGTATATTATGACCGCATGTGCAAGGGGCGGGCCAGAGCGCCGCTGCTTCCCGAGCAGAACGGGCCGGTCACGCCGAAAAGGCTGGCACCCCTGTATCGCTGCTGATGCTCGCTGCAGCCACGCTGATGACCCGCTGCGGTCGCAGTGCATCGGGAGGCACTGCGGCGTATAAGACGTATAAGACGACCCCCGGCGTATAAGACGACCCCCGGCGTATAAGACGACCCCCCCACTTGGAGGCATGTTTTGCAGGGCAAAAAAGTCGTCTTATACGCTGGCAAATACGGTATATGAAACATAAATGCATTCTGTGCTTAGATTTGGGTACCATCGCCATGATATCTCATTAGGGTATGCAATTATTCCAAAATATGGAAAAATCTGATATCCAAAATAGTTCTGGTCCCAAGCATTTTGGATAAGGGATGCTCAACCTGTATAATATATTCTTAATAAAATTGTAGCAGGGAAGAGACATTAATCATAGAACATATTTAAATTTCTCTTACGTCCTAGAGGATGCTGGGGACTCCGTAAGGACCATGGGGATAGACGGGCTCCGCAGGAGACATGGGCACTTTAAGAAAGACTTTAGGTATGGGTGTGCACTGGCTCCTCCCTCTATGCCGCTCCTCCAGACTTCAGTTTACTACTGTGCCCAGAGGAGACTGGGTGCATTACAGGGAGCTCTCCTGAGTTTCCTGTCAGAAAGTATTTTGTTAGGTTTTTTTATTTTCAGGGAGCCTGCTGGCAACAGACTCCCTGCATCGAGGGACTGAGGAGAGAGAAGCAGACCTACTTCTGTGAGTTTCAAGGCTCTGCTTCTTAGGCTACTGGACACCATTAGCTCCAGAGGGATCGGTACGCAGGTCTCACCCTCGCCGTCCGTCCCAGAGCCGTGCCGCCGTCCTCCTCACAGAGCCGGAAGATAGAAGCCGGGTGAGTATGAGAAGAAAAGAAGACTTCAAACTAGGCAGAAGACTTCATGATCTTCACTGAGGTAATGCACAGCGGTGAAGCTGTGCGCCATTGCTCCCATACCCCTCTCACACGGCAGTCACTGTAAGGGTGCAGGGCGCGGGGGGGGGGGCGCCCTGGGCAGCATATAAACCTCTTTCTGGCAAAAATAGGTATATATACAGTTGGGCACTGTATATATAAAGAGCCCCCGCCAGTTTTCAGTATATTTGAGTGGGACAGAAGCCCGCCGCCGAGGGGGCAGGGCTTCTCCCTCAGCACTCACCAGCGCCATTTTCTCCACAGCACAGCACTGAGAGGAAGCTCCCCGGACTCTCCCCTGCTTAACCACGGTGAAAGAGGGTTTTGAAGAAGGGGGGGCACATAATTTGGCGCATTTATATATGTACAAACAGCGCTACTGGGTAAACATATATTTATATAGTGTTTTTTCCTGGGTCATATAGCGCTGGGTGTGTGCTGGCATACTCTCTCTCTGTCTCTCCAAAGGGCCTTGTCGGGGAACTGTCTTCAGATAAGAGGATACCCTGAGTGTGTGGTGTGTCGGTATGTGTGTGTCGACATGTCCAAGGTAGAAGGCTTTCAGGGGGAGGAGGAGAGAGAATGAGTGTGGTGTCTCCGTCGACAACGCCGACACCTGACTGGATGGATATGTGGAAGGTTTTAAGTGCTAATGTAAATTTATTGCACAAAAGATTAGACAAAGCTGAAGCTAGGGAGCAGCCAGGGAGTCAACCTATGTCTGTCCCTATGTCGCAGGGACCTTAGGGGTCTCAAAAGCGCTCACTATCCCAAATTGTAGACACAGATACCGACACGGATTCTGACTCCAGTGTCGACTACGATGATGCAAAGTTACAGCCAAAATTGGCTAAATGTATTCGATATATGATCATTGCAATAAAAGATGTTTTGCATATCACAGAGGAACTCCCTGTCCCTGACACGAGGGTACACATGTATAAGGGAAAGAAACCTGAGGTAACCTTTCCCCCCTCACATGAGTTGAACGAATTATGTGAAAAAGCTTGGGAATCTCCAGACAAAAAACTGCAGATTCCCAAAAGGATTCTTATGGCGTATCCTTTCCCGCCAACGGACAGGATACGGTGGGAATCCTCCCCTAGGGTGGACAAAGCATTAACACGCTTATCCAAAAAGGTAGCGCTGCCATCCCAAGATTCGGCTACCCTCAGGGATCCTGCTGACCGCAAGCAGGAGCTTATCTTGAAGTCCATTTACACACATTCTGGTACCTTACTCAGACCGGCAATTGCGTCGGCCTGGGTTTGTAGCGCGGTAGCAGCATGGACAGATACCTTATCAGCGGATATTGAGACCCTAGATAAGGATACCATTTTATTGACCCTAGGGCATATAAAAGATGCGGTCTTATATATGAGAGAGGCTCAAAGAGACATTAGTCTACTGGGTTCTAGAATCAACGTGATGTCCATTTCTGCTAGACGAGTCCTATGGACCCGGCAATGGACAGGTGATGCCGACTCAAAGAGGCATATGGAGGTTTTACCTTACAAGGGTGAGGAATTGTTTGGGGAAGGTCTGGTAAATCAAATTTTCTACCTTATATTCCCTCACAGCCTAAGAAAGCGCCACATTATCAAATGCAGTCCTTTCGATCACAAAGAAACAAGAAAGTACGAGGTGCGTCCTTTCTTGCCAGAGGTAAGGGCAGAGGAAAAAAGCTGCACAACACAGCTAGTTCCCAGGAACAGAAATCCTCCCCGGCCTCTACAAAATCCACCACATGACGCTAGGGCTCCGCTACAGGAGTCCGCCCCAGTGGGGGCACGTCTTCGACTTTTCAGCCACATCTGGGTTCACTCACAGGTGGATCCCTGGGCAATAGAAATTGTTTCCCAGGGTTACAAGCTGGAAATCGAAGAGGTGCCTCCTCGCCGGTTTTTCAAATAGGCCCTACCTGCTTCTCCCCCGGAAAGGGAGATAGTGTTAAATGCAATTCGCAAATTGTATCTTCAACAGGTGGTGGTCAAAGTTCCCCTGCTTCAACAAGGGAGGGGATATTACTCAACCCTATTTGTGGTCCCGAAACAGGACGGTTCGGTCAGACCCATTTTAAATTTAAAATCCCTGAACCTATACTTGAAAAGGTTCAAGTTCAAGATGGAATCGAAAAAGAGGGACAGTCCTCTCTGCTTCCGCAGAGAAAACTGAAGAAAAAGAAGACCTTGCCTTTTTCTGGGGCACGCTTTATGAAATATCTATTTATAGTTAAAATTAATACTTTATTCTTCTATATTAAAAATTCTAGGCTTTATCTCAATTGAGTAATGTAAGGCATAAAATTTACCGAATATACAGCGATAATCTCTATATCATTATCCATGCCCGGGTATCCCTGTTATAAATATATCTACCAATAGTTGTACTTTAGGGATATGATCACTTTATCTCCTTCACCGAGATTTACAAGATATCAAAAAATAAAAAAATTCACCAAGTATAATTTTTTGGAGTTTGTATATACTCCTATTAGTACAGTAAGTGAAAATTTCAAAAATTCATTTTTTTATTATTTTATTGTTTTTTTGTTGGAGTTTATATGTACTCCTTTTTATTATGTTCTGTTCAAAAAATTAATTAAGATTTAAAATAAAAAATAGAACAGATAGTGTGTTTGTCCCCTCGCAATTATATATGTGAGCGGGACACCTTACATATAACTTATACACATAAATCTGAACCACCACCACTGTAGAATTATATATGCTATTACTCTACACCACCATATATTAATAATTATTATGATCAAAACATTTGTACCTATCTTGCTGTTATTCCACACCACTGCACCACTGAATCTTAATAGAATAAAAAATGGAATCGCTCAGAGCGGTCATCTCCAGCCTGGAAGGGGGGGATTTTATGGTATCTCTGGACATAAAGGATGCATACCTTCATGTTCCCATTTATCCACCTCATCAGGCGTACCTGAGATTTGCGGTACAGGATTGTCATTACCAATTTCAGATGTTGCTGTTTGGGCTTTCCACGGCCCCGAGAATTTTCACCAAGGTAATGGCGGAAATGATGGTGCTCCTACGCAAGCAAGGTGTCACAATTATCCCATACTTGGACGATCTCCTCATAAAAGCGAGATCAAGAGAGCAGTTACTGAACAGCGTATCACTTTCACTGAAGGTGTTACAGCAACACGGCTGGATTCTCAATATCCCAAAGTTGCAGTTAGTTCCTACGACTCGTCTGACTTTCTTGGGCATCATTCTGGATACAGACCAGAAAAGGGTTTATCTTCTGATAGAAAAAGCTCAGGATCTCATGACTCTAGTCAGGAACTTATTGAAGCCAAAACAGGTGTCAGTGCATCACTGCACTCGAGTCCTGGGAAAGATGGTGGCATCATACGAAGCCATTCCCTTCGGCCAGTTCCATGCGAGGACTTTCCAATGGGACCTATTGGACAAGTGGTCCAGGTCACATCTACAAATTCATCAGTTGATCACCCTGTCCCCCAGAGCCAGGGTATCTCTCCTGTGGTGGCTACAGAGTGCTCACCTTCTAGAAGGCCGCAGGTTCGGCATTCAGGACTGGATCCTGGTGACCACGGACGCGAGCCTCCGAGGTTGGGGAGCAGTCACGCAGGGAAGAAGCTTCCAAGGTCTTTGGTCAAGTCAAGAGACTTGTCTTCACATCAACATCCTGGAACTGAGGGCCATATACAACGCCCTACGTCAAGCGGAGACCTTACTGTGTGACCGTCCAGTTCTGATCCAGTCAGACAACATAATCGCAGTGGCTCATGTAAACCGCCAAGGCGGCACAAGGAGCAGAGTGGCAATGGTGGAAGCCGCCAGGATTCTTCGCTGGGCGGAAAATCATGTAAGCGCACTGTCAGCAGTGTTCTTTCTGGGAGTGGACAACTGGGAAGCAGACTTTCTCAGCAGACACGACCTGCATCCAGGAGAGTGGGGACTTCATCAGGAAGTCTTTGCACAGATTGTAAGTCAGTGGGGACTGCCCCAGATAGACATGATGGCATCCTGCCTCAACAAAAAGCTGCAGAGGTATTGCGCCAAATCAAAAGACCCTCAGGCGGTAGCTGTAAACGCCCTAGTGACACCGTGGGTGTTTCAGTTGGTCTATGTGTTTCCTCCTCTTCCTCTCATCCCAAAGGTGTTGAGAATAATAAGGAAAAGAGGAGTACAGACAATTCTCATTGTTCCAGATTGGCCACGAAGGACCTGGTATCCGGATCTACTGGAAATGTTCACAGAAGATCCGTGGCCTCTTCCTCTGCGACAGGACCTGTTGCAACAGGGGCCCTGTCTGTTCCAAGACTAACCGCGGCTGCGTTTGACGGCATGGCGGTTGAACGCCGGATCCTAGCGGAAAAGGGCATTCCGGATGAGGTCATTCCTACTCTGATAAAGGCAAGGAAGGACGGGATAGCTAAACATTATCACCGTATGTATGGCGAAAATATGTTGCTTGGTGTGAGGCCAGGAATGCTCCTCCGGAAGAATTTCATCTGGGCCGTTTCCTTCACTTCCTACAAACTGGAGTGAATTTGGGCCTAAAATTAGGCTCCATTAAGGTTCAGATTTCGGCCTTATCCATTTCCTTAAAAAAGAATTGGCTTCTCTCCCAGAAGTACAGACTTTTGTAAAGGGAGTGCTGCATATTCAGCCTCCTTTTGTACCTCCGGTGGAGCCTTGGGACCTTAACGTGGTGTTGAGTTTCCTTAAGTCGCACTGGTTTGAACCACTTCAAACGGTGGAGTTGAAATATCTCACGTGGAAAGTGGTCATGTTGTTAAGCCTTGGCTTCGG
This sequence comes from Pseudophryne corroboree, assembly GCF_028390025.1. Taxonomy (NCBI): domain Eukaryota; kingdom Metazoa; phylum Chordata; class Amphibia; order Anura; family Myobatrachidae; genus Pseudophryne; species Pseudophryne corroboree. The sequence continues at coordinate 461,189,308 of NC_086449.1, forward strand.
CTAGGCAAGTGTCGGAATTGGCGGCTTTGTCTCATAAAAGCTTCTATCTAGTTTTCCATATGGATAGAGCGGAATTGCGGACCCGCCCTCAATTCTTGCCTAAGGTGGTGTCATCTTTTCATATGGACCAACCTATTGTGGTGCCTGTGGCTACGCGCGACTTGGAGGATTCCGAGTCCCTTGATGTAGTCAGGGCTTTGAAAATTTACGTGGCCAGAACGGCTAGAGTCTGAAAAACAGAAGCACTGTTTGTCCTATATGCGGCCAACAAGATTGGTGCCCCTGCTTCAAAGCAGACTATTGCTCGCTAGATCTGTAACACAATTCAGCAGGCTCATTGTACGGCTGGATTGCCGTTACTAAAATCGGTCAAGGCCCATTCCACTAGGAAGGTGGGCTCTTCTTGGGCGGCTGCCCGAGGGGTCTCGGCACTACAACTATGCCGAGCTGCTACTTGGTCGGGTTCAAACACCTTTGCAAAATTTTATAAGTTTGATACCCTGGCTGAGGAGGACCTCCTGTTTGCTCAATCGGTGCTGCAGAGTCATCCGCACTCTCCCGCTCGTTTGGGAGCTTTGGTATAACCCCCATGGTCCTTATGGAGTCCCCAGCATCCTCTAGGACGTAAGAGAAAATAAGATTTTAAACCTATCGGTAAATCTTAGCTGGATGGCTAAGCTAAGCGACACAAATGTGCGGCACAAACACCTGGCCCATCTAGGAGTGGCACTGCAGTGGCAGACAGGATTGCAGATTTAAAAAATAGGCCCCAATCAGCACATCATGCAAAGAAAAAAAAGAGGTGCAATGAGGTAGCTGTATGACTAAGTTAAGCAACACAAGTGTGCGGCACAAACACCTGGCCAGTCTAAGAGTGGCACACAGTAACTGAATGTCGAGAGTGTCCCGCAATTTTTTGGGCCACCAACAGCATCTCCTGCACACCCCTGTCATTTTTCAAGAAATTCTTCATCACCAAATTAAGTGTATGTGCAAAACATGGGACATGCTGGAAATTGGCCAGATGTAATGCACGCACAATATGGGTGGTGTTGTCCAATATCACAAATCCCCAGGAGTGTCTAAGTTGGGTAAGCCATTGTGCGATGATGTCCCTCAGTTTCCGTAAGAAGTTGACAGCGGTGTGCCTCTTACGGAAACCGGTAATACACAGCGTATGTAGCTTGCCTAGGAATGAGCTGGCATTTGTGAAATGCTGCTGCTGCTGCTGCTGTTGTTGTTGCTTCGGGAGGTAATACATCTACCCAGTGGGCTGTCACAGTCATGTAGTCCTTAATTTGCCCTGCTCCACTTGTCCACAAATCCGTGGTTAAGTGGAAACTGGGTACAACCACATTTTTCAGGACACTGAGGACATTTTTCTTATTGTCCAGTCCGAGAATCGCTTTCCTAGTGAAGTGGAATCTAGATAGGATTTGGTACCGGGGACATACAACCTCCATCAATTGTCTAAATCCCACTGCACTAATGATGGATACCGGATGCACGTCTAACACCAACATACTGTAGCTGTCAAGGCCTCAGTTATCCGCTCTGCAACAGGATGACTGCTGTCATATTTCATCTTCCTCGCAAAGGACTGTTGTACAGTCAATTGCTTAGTTGAAGTAGTACAAGTGGTCTTCCGACTTCGCCTCTGGGATGACGATCGACTCCCAGCAGCAACAACACCAGCGGCAGCAGCAATAGGAGGAAGTGGTTCTTGATCTTTCCCTATTTTATCTTCCAAATTTTTGTTCTCCATTATTTTTCTGGAGTTATATGACAATATGCGGCACAGGAGCGCATACCTCTACATAACACAGGGGAAGACCCTGTAAAAAAAATTAATTAAATATTAATAACCCTTTATTTGGAGTTAATAATATACAGCACAGGACAGCACCTCTGAACTTATACTGCAGCACCACTGGACTGTACTTATATGGCAGTACCACTGGACTTATACGGCAGAACCACTGGACTTATACGGCAGTACCACTAGACTTATACGGCATTGCCACTGGACTTATGCGGTAGTACCACTGGACTTATACGGCAGTATCACTGCACTTATACGGCAGTACCACTGGACTTATATGGCAGTATCACTGGACTTATACGGCAGTCCCACTGGATTGGATTTACACGGCAGTACCAATGGACTTATATGGCAGTATCACTATACTTGTATGGCAGTACAACGGGACTTATATGGCAGTATCACTGTACTTAAACGACAGTACCACTGGACTTAAACAGCAGTACCACTGGACTTATACGGCAGTACCACTGGACTTATACGGCAGTACCACTGGACTTATTCAGCAGTACCACTGGACTTATATGGCAGTACCACTGGACTTATAGGGCAGTATCAATAGACATATACGGCAGTATCACTGGACTTATACAGCAGTATCACTGGACTTATAAGGCAGTACCACTGGACTGGACTTATACGGCAGTACCACTGGACTTATACGGCAGTATCACTGGACTTATACGGCAGTACCACTGGACTTATATGGCAGTATCACTGGACTTATACGGCAGTCCCACTGGATTGGATTTACACGGCAGTACCAATGGACTTATATGGCAGTATCACTATACTTGTATGGCAGTACAACGGGACTTATACGGCAGTATCACTGTACTTAAACGACAGTACCACTGGACTTAAACAGCAGTACCACTGGACTTATACGGCAGTACCACTGGACTTATACGGCAGTACCACTGGACTTATTCAGCAGTACCACTGTACTTATTCAGCAGTACCACTGGACTTATATGGCAGTACCACTGGACTTATAGAGCAGTATCAATAGACATATACGGCAGTATCACTGGACTTATACAGCAGTATCACTGGACTTATAAGGCAGTACCACTGGACTGGACTTATACGGCAGTACCACTGGACTTATACGGCAGTATCACTGGACTTATACGGCAGTATCACTGGACTTAAACGGCAGTACCACTGGACTGGACTTATATAACAGTACTACTGGACTTATACGGCAGTATCACTGGACTTATACGGTAGTACCACTAGAATGGACTAGTATGATAGTACCACTGGACTTATACGGCAGTATCACTGAACTTATACGGCAGTACCACTGGACAGGACTTATATGGCAGTACCACTGGACTTATATGGCAGTATCACTGGACTTATATGACAGTACCACTGGACTTATACGGCAGTACCACTGGACTTATACAACAGCATCACTGGACTTATACAGCAGTGCCACTGGACTTATACGGCAGTATCATTGGACTTATACGGCAGTATCACTGGACTTATACGGCAGTACCACTGGACTGGACTTATACGGCAGTACCAATGGACTTATACAGCAGTATCAGTATACTTGTATGGCAGTACAACTGGACTTATACAGCTGTATCACTGCACTTATATGGCAGTACCACTGGACTTATATGGCAGTACCACTGGACTTATATGGCAGTATCACTGGACTGGACTTATACGGCAGTACGAATGGACTTATATGGCAGTATCACTATACTTGTATGGCAGTACAACTGGACTTATAGGGCAATATCAATGGACATATACGGCAGTATCACTGGACTTATATGGCAGTATCACTGGACTTATAAGGCAGTACCACTGGACTGGACTTATACGGTAGTACCACTGGACTTATTTGGCAGTACCACTGGACTTATACTGCTGTACCACTGGACTGGACTTATACGGCAGTATCACTGGACTTATACGGCAGTATCACTGGACTTATACGGCAGTACCACTGGACTGGACTTATATGGCAGTACCACTGGACTTATATGGCAGTATCACAGGACTTATACAGCAGTATCACTGGACTTATATGGCAATACCACTGGACAGGACTTATACGGCAGTATCACTGGACTGAACTTATATGGCAGTGCCACTGGACTTATACTGCATCAGCCCTTGACTTATGGCAGCACAGGACACCACCACTGGACTTATTGCAGCACAGGACACCACCACTGCACTTGACTTATACAGCAGCAGGAAACAAAAATATAGGGTACTCAAAATGTGCGCAAGGCAGCTTTAACTTGTGTTGATTATCTAACAGGATGCCACCACACCCCACTAGAACGAAAGATTCAAAAGAAAAGACAATCTTTACCAGTATATGCGCCACAATGTAAAACAGAACATGTATAACATATACATCCCTTATAGATGTTGATTTGTGTTCTTCCGTTTCTTTATCGTCTGCTGTTTCAATTGTAGTGATTTGATCTCAGCAGTTTATGTGGAGACAGAAAATGGATAAAGATACAATGTGTAGTATTGTTTTATATAATTCTCCTTCTAATATTGAAACCTTCCTTATCTCATCAAAATTAGAGGAAATTGTAGCAAAGATAGGTATCTGGATAAGGTGCGTACCCCAACTCACACTAAAGGTAAGTGTTCATGCACGTAAAGGTTTCTTTACCCTTTCTGTGTATCCTTTACCATAGAGTATGCAGAGAAGAGCATACCTAAACTCACTTTAAGATATAAATAAATCAAGTGCATAAAGGTATCTTTTTACTTTCTCCTCCCTCTATTGTTATAGCAATTTGGGTGCGTACCACACTCACAGGAAAGACAGCAAAGATGTTCCTACTGTATCTGGGTTTCTTTCAGATCCACAACCATCTCAACTTGGGAACCAGGCATGTATTATAATGGTCTCAAAATAAAATAAAAAAAGAATATAAAAACCAAACATAGTTGACGCATTTCGACTCAGCAGGAGCCTTCCTCAGGACATGTCTTGAGGAAGGCTTCTGCTGAGCCGAAATGCATCGACAATCACTGGGCACTGTCCAACCTCTCTCGATTTCAGGAGATAGATATCGAGGTATTTTTCACTTTATAAAGTCCGGACCTTTTATATTTGTGCAGACTACGTTTGGTTTTTATAGTCTTTTCCTGTTTTAATTTTTAAAGAAGAGACTGTTGTTTTTTTGTACTTGTCCATTCATTCTCTTGTTTGCACTTGTATACATCCCAACTATGGGAATTTTTGTATAATAATTTTTTGTAAAGATATGGATTGATTAGCTCACTTTTTTATTTTATTTTGGAACCATTATAATACATGCCTGGTTCCCAAGTTGAGACGGTTGTGGATCTGAAAGATACCCAGATAGGAACATCTTTGCTGTCTTTCCCGTGAGTGTGGTACGCACCCTAATTGCTATAACAATAGAGGCAGGAGAAAGTAAAAAAGATACCTTTATGCACTTGATTTATTTATATCTTAAAGTGAGTTTAGGTATGCTCTTCTCTGCATACTCTATGGTGAAGGATACACAGAAAGGGTGAAGAAGTGTAAAGAAACCTTTACGTGCACGAACACTTGCCTTTAGTGTGAGTTGGGGTACGCACCTTATCCAGATACCTATGTTTGCTACAATTTCCTCTAATTTTGATGGGATAAGGACATTTTTAATATTAGAAGGAGAATTATATAAAACAATATTACACATTGTATCTTTATCCATTTTCTGTCTCCACATAAACTGCTAAGATCAAATCACTACAATTGAAACAGTTGACGATAAAGAAACAGAAGAACACAAATCAACATCTATAAGGGACGTATATGTTATACATGTTCTGTTTTACATTGTTGCGCTTATACTGGTAAAGATTGTATTTTCTTTTGCATCTTAAATAGCAGCAGCACTGGACTTATGGCAGCACAGGACACCACCACTGGACTTATGGCAGCACAGGACACCACCACTGGACTGATGCAGCACAACACAGCACCACTGCACTGGACTTATACAGTAGCACTGGACTTATGGCAGGCAGCACAGGACACCACCACTGTGACTGGACTGATGCAGCACAAGACACAACCACTGGACTGATGCAGCACAAGACAGCACTGGAATGACACATAAGAGCAGGTCGACTCGCCACACCACTTTCTCGCACAGACAGACACTGAGGAGAGAGACACATCCTCTCGCTACACTCTCCAGGACTGGAGTGAAAATGGTGGTGATGCGCTGCTCCTTATATGGAATCCAAAATCTGCAAGAATCCAACAGCGGGATGATGATGTTTTGCCTCATTCTGGTTTCTGAGTCTTGCGGGAAGTCCCAAGCCGTACTCGGATCCGGGCTCTGGACATGATGTTCAGGGGGGGGGGAGGTTCTCAAAGAACCGAACCCGCTCATCTCTATAGTGAATACTGTATAAACAGAGCACAGGTTTTTAGAAAAGGGGAAATACTATAGATCTTAAGATACTTACACAATAATTGTGTTATTTATTGATAGAAGTTAATCTTGCACTTTGAAAAAAACAGGGATAGCGTCCCTTACACTATTGTTTTATTCCAATGTAGCCTCATGCATCTTTTTATGCATGAGTCTAATCTGGATGAAATGCAGTCTCAGGAGAGAATCATGTCAACTTGGCAAGCTAGAGAGACATGAGTGCAGTGGAATAGAGACATAAGGGAGTTAATGGGAGAGAATATGATGAAGCAATGAGAGAGATGAGGAAGGCAATAAGAGACAGATGAAACACTCATTGTATATAAACTTATATATATATATATATATATCTACATTATGTAGGTTTGCACTCACGCACTTCTTTTTCACTGCTGGAATACAAACCTTAGTTCTTACAGTCAAACTTCATTCCATGGGTAAAGCTAAACTTTCTTTAACCCAGGGAAAAGTATCAGCCCCTCTTACCTCATTTCCCCAATTTTATGATAAGTATCCACCCATTTGAAATAGGGATAGTATAGTGATGTGAATTCCATTAATATATTCCATCCTGTTAGATCTCTAGCAGGATACCATAACTTGCAGTGTTAAGTGTGGTCTTATACTGATTATGAATACAAAAAGAAATACCTATGTACGTGGATTTGAATACAGCTAATGGATAAAGTCAATTAGAGAATGTTGAGCACTAAACAGTAACACATTCACCTTATTATCATAACCTGAAATACCTTTATCACAGGTGATCTTCATACCGGATATCTCTCCAGCACCCAGGCCAAGTACCACCAGACCCCATCCTCTTAGTTGCATCTCACAAAATGTAATATTAAAATATTAACACCCACTAGGCTTCCAAAGTACCAACTTTTTCATTCACCTTATAACATTCCATGTCAAAGTTTTGGTCACTAATAAGACCATTTGCATGTCTCCTACAAACTATTAATTCATGATTGTCTCAAAAATTGTGACTGAAACATTGACATATAACATTACAAATGAAGACGTTGATACTATTTGAAACCTGGTGAGTGCCCTTATGTATATGGATAGGGCAGCTGTGCTGTTGTTAAGATTCTCTATTGCTGGTCCTGATGAAGATTCTGGTTGCTCCAAAACATCGACTATACAATATACACATATACACTTTGGTTATGTAATATGAGTTATGACAATTAAGTATTTTTTTCTTCAAGTCATTTTGTCTATGGTGAGTGCCCATACATATATATTTATATATTTATTGATTCTCCCATATCTGAAATGCTGAAATGTTTGGGGCCAGAACAATTTTTGATTTTTCCACATTTTGGATTATTTCCATAGCATAGTGATTCATCATGTGGATGGGCCCCAAGTCTAGACACAAATTTTTGTTTCATATAGCCTGAAAGTAATTTTATACAATATTTTTAATAATTTTGTGCATGTAACAGTTTGTGTACATTGAAAGCAAAGTTTTATATATATATATATATATATATATATATATATATACAATAGATAGATAGATAGATAGATAGATAGATAGATAGATAGATAGATAGATACAAAACTGTAGCATGGTGTGTACATAATATTACAGACATTTTTTGAATTTCAAATCTCTTTCTATTAGTGAAATAGCAATTTTTAATAAAAAGCATTAACGCTGTATATTTTATTTTGTACATAAAATGTGTATTATTTTTAAATGCTTTGAACCATTTATGATTTTTAAATGTTTCTAATTATATATGTAATTATTTAGCATTTACTTCATTGTTGCATGTTTAATAGACGTTAGAAAAGTATAAATAATGCAATTTTAAAATAATAATAATAATAATAATAATTATTATTATTATTATTATTATTATTACTACTACTACTACTACTACTACTACTACTACTACTAACACCACTATAATTATGATTTTTTTATTACCTTTATTATTATCAGCAACATCATCATCAACATTTCTTATATTATCAGCATATGACTAGCTTAATGTGTATACATTTACCTTGCTTTTTAGGGAGTGCAGGAACCCCAGTTACTTACAATGAAAACGGAGATGCTCCTGGACGCTATGATATATACCAATACCAAATAATTAACAAGACAGCAGAATACAAAGTTATTGGACATTGGACAAATCAATTACACCTCAATGTAAGTAGCATACTTTTATACAGCATCTATTACTACTCTGATAATAGGAATACATACTTGGGGTAGTGATAGCAGATATTGTTCAATATGGTTTAGAATCCATTACAATATACTCTCATCTGGAGTTTTATAGTGAGACAAAGAGAGTAAGTCTACTAATTAAAGCTTTTTTATTCAATTGCATTTTCAAGATATACAGTAGTTGTTGGACAACAAATTATTTTAAGATATATTTAAAATATTAAATTTCTAAATGTATTTAACTTGTGACATTATCTTTTCAATTATGTTTTCACTTGTGACATTATCTTTTCAATTATGTTTTCAATTGCATAAGGGATAAAATATCTCTAAAAATATGTTTTTGCTACTTTAGAGTTGTATATATTACAGGTAATTAAGGCAGTTAACTGCTGAATTGTAGAAAGTAAGAGTAAGTATATCAAAACTTAAAGTGGAAATATGGTGGAGAGTTTTAGCTTTTGCTGTTCTGATCTGCCTTTTACCTGCTTTACTTTAATGTGTACTAAGGATGTTAGGCAAGGGTTTTTCACCCTGAGTTTTATAGCTCAGTAGTTCTTATCAGCTAATAAGGGCACCACCTGCACTGAAAGCTTATTCTTCATAGCTGATCAAACAAACACTATTTTTATTGTGAAAACAGATAATCAGCGCTGTGAGCTAGGTGAATTGTAAACACAAATTTATTATGCATATTATAAGATATAAAATAAATTAAAAAGTATATACTGTTGCAACAGATTTAGAATAGGACATGATCAACACTGCTTTTTGATACATGACGTAAATGCTGGGAATGTGTTCTATAGAGAAGCCACAGTCCTAGGGAGAAGATAAAGTGCACGTGTTACCAGTTCGCCATATGGGGATTAGTCCTCCAATAGGTTAGCACTCCCTGGAAATGTTGGAGGTCCCTTTTAGGCTTGATTCCTGCTTCTATCGTGTGGTCCGATGGTATAGACTCAGCTGGGTCCTTAAACATGGATTAGAACAATGTCTCAAATGGCATCCACAGCTCCCAATACCGGACTTCTAGGCTTTCTCTATTATAGTCCCAGACTTAGCACCAACGTGTTTCGCTGCTTCAGCAGCTTTATCAAACGTTTCGAAGGAGCGCTAACCTATTGGAGGACTAATCCCCATATGGCGAACTGGTAACACATGCACTTTATCTTCTCCTTAGGACTGTGGCTTCCCTATAGAACACATTCCCAGCATTTACGTCATATGTCAAATAGCAGTGTTGATCATGTCCTATTCTAAATCTGTTGCAACAGTATATACTTTTTTATTTATTTTATATCTTATAATATTCATAATAAATTTGTGTATACAATTCACCTAGCTCACAGCGCTGATTATCTGTCTTCACAATACTTTTCTAGGGTCTAACTAACCCCATTTTTCAGCTGCTGGAAGTTCGACAGCACACGTCAGACACTCACATGACTCTATCCAAGCAGATGATTGGATAAAGTCTACATAAATACATTCTTTGCATGGATATGCTTTGCTTGTGTTAGCTAATCCTGCCTGATAGGTGTTCAATGCTCCTTGTAAAATATTGGATTCTACTTTGCTGTTGTATTATCTCTGCTACATTTGTTGGACCTCTGCCTGTCCTATGACCCCTTTGCCAATTAACTGACCACTATTTCTGGATGTCTACTTGCTAATACTCATTATCTGAATCTTATCCTTGCTGCTCTCTTTTGCCCATTGATATAACCTGTCCCTGACCATCCTGATTGTTTTTGTGTGTCCTGATTGTCATGATCCTAAATATTTGCCATGGGACTTACCTTTGCTACCTGTCCTGCAAGTCAGATTTCCTGCTAGCACTTGTTTGTGAATGGATGCATGGATGTCAAAATCTTGGAGCATGTCAGCTGACTGCAATCCTCCAGTTTGAGCGCTCTTTACATCAGCTGATGCCAGCAACCAATCACAGACTTGCAACCAATTTTTACAATAAGCCTGCTTTGGTCAGTCAATCATGACCAGAACAACAAAGTTCTTCTCTGAGAGCTGTCCTGCTATTAAAGATCTTGCTTACAGCAAGCTATTCAGCAATCCATTGCTCTAGAATGTAGTTCTATAGTTTTCTGGTTACTACAGAATCCTGCATTGATAATTTCCTCTTCAGTAAAACCAGCTGATTACAGTGTTCAACTTAACTTCAGCTACAGCACTTGTATACAGACTTCAGGCTTTGATCTATGACAACAGAAACCTGCTGAAATCATTAGTTCCTAGTCTGCAGCCTAAGCAAGTACCAGTGTCTGACTGATATTCCTCACTCCAGGCTAATTATATACTGTACTGTAGTATTCATCTGTGTCTCCAGCCTGCAGAATCCTGATTTCAATGTTAATCACTGACCTTCTAGCAAGTGCTTCTGCAGTGCTTTACTCAATCTGCAGCAGAGATCCTGAATCTTGGCACATTGTTAATTCCTGAATCCCCAGCAAATTAACATATGAATCAGCAAGTGCTTTACTTCCAGCCATTGTATCAGTGCCCAGCAGCATGGAAACCTTCTACCAGAATCCTGCAATTACTCCTGTTCTTTCCAGACTCGGCTATATTTAGTCAGAGTGAAATCTAACACAGTTCTAACTGGGTCCTGTAATAACTGAGCTCCACAGTGCTACACTCTGTATTAAGTCCATACAAGTGCAGTGGTCATCCAAACTGCATTGTCAATCCAAGTCCAGTTCCAGTCCAGTATTCCCAGATCCCCTCTGGTTCAGACCTAGCTAGGATCCACTCCGGTTTAGTCCAATTTTAGATCCACTCCAGTTAATTCTAAGCCCAGATTCAGTCTTGTTCAGTCCAAGGCCAGATTTACTCTGGTTCAGTCCAAGTCTGGATCCAGTATGCTTCAGCACTAGTCCGGATCCACTGCAGTTCAGTACTAGCCCATATCCAGTGCAGTTCAGCCCTAGCATGGATCCAGTCCAGTTCAGTCCAAGACCAGGTCCAGTCTGGTTCAGTCACAGTTTCACTGTCACCACAGCATCCACTACCAATGGTATCAGCTCAGTGTTCAGCTGCAAACCCATTGTCACTACAGCATCCAGAGTCACCAGTGTCAGTCTGAAGCATAATTGTAGTTCCACTGCTACTGTACCACAGCATTCAGCATCATTTAAAAGTCTAGTTTCTGCTCATTGGAATCTTCAGTGTCCAGTCCACTAAGTACTATCCAGCACTCAGTGCATCCACCATTTCACAGAGTTCACATTAATTCAGTTGTAGAACAGAAGTTACTTAAGGCCACCCAGTTTGCCATCACTAGCCTCAGGTTCCATTCCAGCCTAAGATTCAAATCCAATTCCACAAACAAATTCAAGTACAAGTGTGATACTGCCCATTGTGTGTTGCTCCATTGTGTTAATGTTTCACATCTTTCCTATATCTTCCATCAAAGTCTATGTTTATATCTCATTGATTGGTTAGGCACTCTGCACTACTAGGATCTAAAGGGGGGTCCACGCGGAGAAATCCGTGTTTAAAATCTAAGCAATTTTACTAGATTGCTTAGATTTTAAGCACGGATCTGCAGTGTGTATGCCCCCAGAGAAAGCGATGTGCAGCCCTGTGCATTGCTATCGCTGGTGCTAGATTGAGCCTGCATGCAGGCTCAATCTAGCGGGTCACTCACTTCAGCGCTGTGTAAAGTGAGTGGCCCCCCGTTGTCGTCCACCCTCGCTCAGCACATCGAGCTGTGCCTAGCGGGGGGAGAGATGTGTGCTGAGCGGTCTGTGCTAAGATCTCTCAGCACACATCTCTCCCGTCAGTACTGGCCTTTAGTCCATGGGTCATCTGAGTACCAGTGAATGATTATAGTCCTGGTGAAGGCAACTGCTACTGGCAAATCATCCTACACCATAGGTTTTACACAGTAACTATCATTATCCACACAATGACAGATATAAAGAGGGATGAGAAGAAAAAAAAAGGAAGGAGATGCCCAAAGGAGGGCAATCACTAAAGACTCTATAGGTGGTCAAGCACTCATTTTTAAAGAAAGAGGAGTTAGGTAAAATTTAGCTTTTAGTGATACCAATCTTAAAATTCCCTAAAATAGGGAATTTTAAGATTGGTATCATTAAAAGCTAAATTTTATCTTACTCCTCTTTCTTTAAAAATGAGTGCTTGACCACCTATAGAGTCTTTAGTGATTGCCCTCCTTTGGGCATCTCCCTCCATTTTTTTCTTGACATTACATTGTTGACTTTGTGGAAGCACCACCACCAATTTAATAAATAAATGTATATTCTACAGTTGGTATGGTAATTATCCCTATTTTATGTTACAAGAAGTGCCTGTGCCGTGAAATTTCCTCCTGTTTTTATAAAGAGGGAATGCTGAATGAAGTTTCAACATACATCGTAGGCTATTTGCAGTTATTAGTTGTAAAGAGATACTGTAAACATACAGATGTGTCCTCATACATCATTGCTGTGTTCATGCCAAACAGCCACTCTATGTGTTGGAAATAAATAGAAAAAGAAAGTGAAGGATCAAAGGTGACAGCAGCAATTTCACCAGGGAATGTACAATCCAGATTATACAATAAATCATATAATTATAATTGTACAACCCATACGGTCCTTAACATCTGTACTGGAGCTAAAGTTCTTCCTCACAGTTTATTTGGATTATCCAAAAGGGACCATATAAAGGCAATTAAAAAAACAAACCACAATGTGTATTATTGGTTTACATTTTTAGTATATTAATAACATCCATGTGTTCGGAAATGGAAAGATGATGATGTTATGTCGATCAGATAAGTATAGAACCTCACCACCACTCGAAAGATGGTAAGGATGTACCAACACTCACTTATAGGTGTGTGGAAATATGCACACAAAGGTATCTTTTCACCAGAGACTATGGGGGTCATTCCGAGTTGATCGTAGCTGTGATTACATTTAGCACAGCTACGATCGTTAACTCAGACATGTGGGGGGACGCCCAGCACAGGGCTTGTCTGCCCCACATGTCAGTGCCAGCCCCCCTGCACAAATACAAAAGCATCGCACAGAGGCAATGCCTTTGTATTTGAGGAGTAACTTCTGGCCAGCGCAACTCCTCCGGCTGGCCGGAAGTTGCTCATCGCTCCTGCTGGCCGCAGCAGCTGCGTGAGGTGTCAAGCCACCATGGCCCACCACCCAACGGTCCATCCACACCTGCGTTGGCCGGACCGCTCCCCCTAAGTGGCAGCTTAACGCCGCTGTTCAGCCCCCTCCTGCCTAGTGACCGCCTCTGTCTCAGAGGCGATTGCTAGGTAATGAAAGCTTCCATGTGCCGGCTCACTGCGGCGCCGGTGCATGCGCAATTCCGACCCGATCACTGTGCTGCGACAAACTGCAGCAAGCGATCGGGTCAGAATGACCCCCTTAATTCACCAAACAGAGATATAGTTTAAAAATTCAATTAGGCTTACCCCACTCACTTGTATAGAGAGTGGGTTCCATGTATCAAGGTTTCTTTAGACACGAGTTTCACACCAATGGAAATAGGGAACAAACATTTATTCCAAAGAGATAAAATTACCATAAAATGTCATCAGATAACAGAGCTATACTTCTCAATGATGATGGAATGGCATATATTGTAATGAAAGTCCATATGACAGGTAAGATAGTCCGGACTCAAACCTGAAACCGGAACCTCCAAACAGCTGCCAGAATAGATGAGAAAACAGTCTCTGGAACAATCGTGAACAAGTCCACTGGTGTCAGCACCAACGCGTTTCGATCCTCAGGGATCTTTATCAAGGTGTACCAGTGTAGTGGAGTGAAGCTCTATTTATACTACATATCTAGGAAACAGGAAGACACCCAATTTTTCTGCATGCATTATGGGTATAAGATCTATTAAAGGAAAACACACATATTACAAATTCCATAATAGCAATTCCATATATCAAGCTCATCTAACAAAATAACATATAGCAACTTGCCTCGATTTACATCCTTACAGTATATCTACTGAAGCTGAATTTGATAAAAGATCGTGGACAGGACATTATGTGGTCTAACAGACGTCTAGGGCGACTGCCAAACATCATGGACGTCTGTTGATACATTGTTTAAAACTTCCTGTCCATGATCAAACTCAGCTTCAGTAGATATACTGTAAGGATGTCATTAGATGCGAGTTGCTATATGTTATTGTGTTAGATGAGCGTGATATATGGAATTGCTATTATGGAATTTGTAACACATGTTTTTTAATTTAATAGATCTTATACCCATAATGCATGCAGAACAATTTGGTGTCTTCCTGTTTCCTGGATATGTAGTATAAATAGAGCTTCACTCCACTCCACTCCACTGGTACACCTTAATAAAGATCCCTGTAGATCGAAAAGATGTTGGTGCTGACACCAGCGGACTAGTTCAGGATTGTTTCAGAGACTGTTTTCTCATCTATTCTGGCTACTGTTTGGAGGTTCCAGTTTCAGGTTTGAGTCCGGACTATCTTACCTGTCATATGGACTTTCATTACAATATTTGCCATTTCCATCATCATTGAGAAGTATAACTGTTATCTGGACAATTTTAAGATTTTGTTATATGACATTTTATGCTAATTTTATCTCTTTGGAATAAATGTTTGGTTCCCTATTTCCATTGGTGTGGAACTTGTGTCTAAAGAAACCTTGATTCGTGGAACCCACTCGCTATACAAGTGAGTGGGGTATGCCTAATTGAATTTTTAAACTATATCTCAGTTTGGTGAATTAAGGTTCTTGTGAAAAGATACCTTTATTGCATATTTCCACACACCTATAAGTGAGTGTTGGTATGTCCTTACCATCTTTTGAGTAGTGGTGAGGTTCTATACTTACCTGATCGACATAACATCATCAACTTTTCATTTCCAAACACATGGATGTTATTAATAGACTAAAAATGTAAACCAATACTACACATTGTGTTTTTTTTGTTTGTTTATTGCCTTTATATGGTCCCTTTTGGATAATCCAAACAAACTGTGAGGAAGAACTTTGGCTCCAATACAGACGTTAATGACCGTATGGGTTGTGTAATTTAATTAAATGATTTATTGTATTATCTGGATTGTACATTCCCTTGTGAAATTGCTGCTGTCACCTTTGATCCTTCACTTTCTTTTTCTGTTTATTTCCAATATATATATGATTGGGCAGATATTTAGTGTCAGGATTGGGCTGACTTCTCTGTGCGCCCAGGTTCACCCCGTTTAGTTTTTTAGCCACTCTTTGTGTTCCAGGTTCCTTGAGACTCTGCTAGTTTCAGGTGTCTGTTTTGATTAAAAAAAGCATCTTAGTTGTGACTAGAAGCACTAGGAGTGTGTGCTGATTTATTTGATATTCAACACTTGTATATCTGTGTGCGAGTGAGTCTCTGAATCATGTATGAAGTGCTACAATGTATCGCCTGCTGCTTTTTTCCATGCCATGTTTCATTGCGCTACATATACAAACTCAGGCGCACACAAATACAGTATTATGTACAAGTGTTCCATATTAAATGAATCCTCACAGTCTTCTAGTGCAACCTATATTTATCGAGTTGAGACTAAGATGCATTTTTGGCATAAAAAAGATGCTCAATGTTAGCAGAGTTGCACAAGAACTGGCAGCTCACTCACGCCAGGCATCTTATGCTTCATGGTGTATTGAATCTAGATTTTTGAGGACACATCTGTAGTAATGTAGTAAAGAACACAAATTTTTATTCCTTAAGCGATGCTAGGTGCATAATTTCCATCCATCTCCCTTTTGCTAAGACAGTCCCTATTTTTAAGCACCAAGCTACAGTTCCACATGAAAGGGGAGTGGGGTTGGGAGCTGTTGCACTTCCACACACTGTGGAGACAGTTCTTTCCATAGTATGTGGCAAAAATAATTCGATTTTTAATTAAAAATCCCTACTTAGGGAAAGGCTATTGCCCCAATTCCACTGCCATTACCTTTGATGTAAAAATAGGTATAAAATTAACCGCAGATTCCATATGGCTTAGTATAGTCAAATAAATGCAGAAATGAACTAGTTTCTTTAAGTACAAAGGGCTGAAATTGTGTAGATAATGCAAAAATACCACACTGCAATTTGTTTTCCTGGGTCCAAGGTTTAAGCTAAACGAACAGAATGTAAATGTTTCCTTTATTTTCAATGTACATGATCTTTGAGCTTCCAGATGTAATTTATTACTTTTAAATCATTCAACTTGATGATAAAGCATTCTGATCTTAAGGAATTTTGAAAATGATAACAGCAGAAATAATATTTCAAAGGAATGACATAGCAATATGTGTTTTCACATGTTACAGTATTATGGCTTTATTAGGATACAAAAGGTAAAAGATTAAAGAATGAATCAAAGCAATGGATCTGTGCTGTAAATTTGTAGATTATATTCTCAGATTAGTTAATGCTACAATAGACACAAGTAGAAAAATTAACTGTCTGCTATTTACAGCAAAACTGAAAGCCTTAAAGTGCAACTAGACTTTTCCATAACAATCACATTTATTTATTTATTTATTTATATAACTGGAGTAGCCGGAAGAAACCTACGCAAGTATGGGGAAAATACCCAAACTCCACAACATCAAATAGAATATACTACATTTATATTAAAGGTTACTCATTTAATTGCAAACCTTCAGACAGTCCATTCGAATTGTATTTTGATTGGACAAGTGTAAGCACCAGTGATTTTGAAATGTGCATATTTTGCTATATTGTGAATATTATACTCTTAAGATAGTTATATTGATAGGTACACTCTGCCAAGATCATCAGTCTTTCATTTATTATTATTATTATTGTTATTATTATTATTATTATTACTATCATAATTGTTTATTTATTAGGTTGCACACACAATTTCACTTCACTGTGTAGTGAGTGTAAGTGGAGCATAATACAAAGATGAAAATAGTTAAGATTTAGCTATTGGGCAGCACAGACGGTGTAATGGTTAGAATTACTGCCTCACAGCACTGAGGTCATGGGTTCAATTCCAACCATGGTCCTAACAGTGTGGAGTTTGTATATTTTCCCCGTGCTTGCGTGGGTTTCCTCCGGGTACTCTGGATTCCTCTCACAATCCAAAAATATACTGAAAGGTTAATTGTTTCCCAACAAAATTAACCTTAGCGTAAATATGAGTCCATGTGGACTCATGGACTCAGTCCACTGGGACATCAGTCCACTGGGGCAGGGACTGATGTGAATGGCCAAATGTTTTTTGTAAAGCGCTGCAGAATATGTGTATGCTATATAAATAACTGGTAATAAGTACATAAAATAATACTAGACATGCAAGAAGCATACTGTAATATTGCACATAAGACTTAATATGTAATATTACAAACACATGTATTAATAAAAAGCTGATACAAGGAAGCATAGGTAGACACTATATAAGTTGAAAAAATGGAGAAAAGCTGGCCTGCATATAAGCATTGATGCTTACTACTCTATATAGTTTCTGAGCCCTGGTAATCTCTGGGGTTCAGGCTAGTTAGGAAGAAGTAACATCTCCAAGATGAAATGGCCATGTGGCTTCTAAATAGAATCCTGATATTCATAAATGGGTGTGGTCATGCTCCACAATTGGTCACAGCCCCTAAAGTCCAAGAACCCAACAGATCATCCAGCATCCCTGGTAATGACATTTTACAAACTGTTACAAATCTTCCTAAACTATCAGGGCCCAATAAAATACCCTGTGGCCATGCTCATATTTGTATATATTAATGTTTAGATTACATTCCAGTTCTGAAATGAACACATTATAACATACAGTAACAAACAAATCTTTTTTTGTGCATTTCATAATCCTGTATGGCATTCCAGCTCGATTTACTCCTAAATTCCAGTGGGAAACATTTTTTTTTATTTTTTTTTTGCTTATGACTGTATTCTTTTTTTAATGTTTTTATTTATAGTAACTTTCTCACAATTCTATAATTTCCTGTTTTAACTGATTGTTTTCTTCTCATTTTAAACATTTACAATTAGGGATAAAGTGGCTCACAGTTGCTCTGATAAGTATGCTTTTTCATTAAACACAGTATTTCACAGAATTTAAATAAGTAAGAGTTTTAATAAAAATAATCAATTTCATTGCATTGTAGGAAAATCTATTTAAAATGTGGTGTCTGAGGGATAGCTTAGAAGTCAGAGGATGCCACTGTCTCACTTGGGAATGGCTCAGGTGTTCAAAAGAACCGCCAGATGAGTACTGTTCATATTATTTTTCCTCACTGCTACTGGGCGATGTAGGAAAGAATAGGATCAATATTCATTGGGGAACATATATCTCAAGAAATACAGATGGCTTTCTGCAGAGTTAAACACTGATTTTTTACAAGCCAAATTATTTCTATGCTGCAGTGGATCTGGGTTTAAAATTTTAAACATGAAAAAAAATATTTTTTCATTTTACTCAGAATGTTACAAACAGTGCATTTTATGAAGTAACTGAACAAAAGTGCACTAAGAATACACTTACGGGAAGCCATATAAAGCACATTATTTTTCAGATCGGTAAACCTCTGCAATAAATGGGTAATGGTAAAAGTTGGTTTCTAAATGTGTTTGTTTTAGAATGACAGTGAAATATAAGGTATTTATATTCTCCGTAGATGAAAAAGAGATGCTCACATGGAAATTCAATATTATGTGCAATAGCTCTCCTGTCACTGCCATCTGCACAAAAGGATTTCTTACTTTTAATATACAGAGTACAACTATGTTAATATTTAAACACATTTTATTTGGTATTTAAAGCAATTCCTAATAGTGTTCTTGTATTTACTACCTGACTGCTGCAAGAACAGAGAATGCAGTTATATTTACTGGAGCTATTTATTTACATGGACTGGTCTGCTGCTCTCCATGGGAATGAGTGTGTTTTCCTCATGTACTGTACTAACTTGAACTGCAATTTGTTATACAGCATGTCTGCACATTCCCTGACAACACTTATGCTTCGCTACTGATGTGAGTGTCTATGCAGAGACGTACGTACATTTAATATTGTTACGTTCACTAAACGTTTTGTTTATAGATGGTGCGATGTACAGTACTTGGGTGTATATTAGATATAAACATGTAGTGGATAATTAAAAGCTGCTTTGTTAGAGACACATTTGAATGCTTTTCATATTCTAGCTCTGAGTTTATTTATTCTGTATTTTTCATTATTTTCTCAGTTTAAAGTAAAGGTCCATACACACTTAACGATATAATGAGCGACGTCGCTCATTTTCCCCCTCCTTGAGCGACGTCGCTCATTTTATCGTTAAGTGTGTATGCCGCCTGCGACGACCGATGCGCGGCCCCGCGGGTCGGCAACGATCGTCGCTGTCGGTAGGACATGCATGAAGGATGTGGACTGTCGTCCACGACCTTCATGCAGGGCTGGCGGGGGCGTGACGTCACTGAGCGATATGAGCTGTCATATCGCTCAGTGCATACAGGCGGCCGCCGACCGGCCGGCCCGGGAGGGGGAAACGTTAGACGATGTCGCTCACAGAGCGACATCGTCTAATGTGTATGGGCCTTAAGTTATATTTGTGTGTTTGTTTGTTTCTAAATACTAGACACAATTTAAAAAAATAGCTGTCTTCACTATTTTGTAATTAAGCACTATATTTAAAGATGAATTAAAGTGTTTAAGGTATTTCTCTTGCGTCCTAGAGGATGCTGGGGTCCACGTAGTACCATGGGGTATAGACAGGTCCACTAGGAGCCACTGGCACTTTAAGAGTTTGATCGTGTGGGCTTGCTCCTCCCTCTATGCCCCTCCTATCAGACTCAGTTTAGAAAATGTGCCCGGAGGAGCCAGTCACAGCTAGTGGAGCTCCATAGGAGTTTTTCTAGTTTTCTTTTTTTCATTAGAGTTTAGGCACAGGGAGGCTGCTGGCAGTGCCGTTTCTAGCGGCGGGCGAGCCGTGCAACCGCACGGGGCGCCCGCCGCGGCACTTTGTTACTCCTTCTCGCCTCTCCCGAGCGCTCCTGCTCGGGGGGCGGAGTTTCGCGGAATGACGCGTTGCGTCGTGACGTCACGACGCAAACGCGTCATTCCGCGAAACTCCGCCCCCCGAGCAGGAGCGCTCGGGAGAGGCGAGAAGGAGATAAGCATGAAGGAGGAGGCGGCTGGCGCGAGGGACGTGAGGCGGCGGGACCGAAGAGCGGGAAGACGTAAGTATTCTCTCTCTCTCTCTCTCCCCCCCCCTCTCCCCCTTCCTTCCCCTCAACTTGAAACCTGCCTGCCGCTGCCGCACTGTGTAAAATGGGGACACCTGCCTATGGGGATACCTACCTGCCGCACTGTGTAAAATGGGGGCACCTGCCTCCGTACTGTGTAATATGGGGATACCTGCCTACGTACTGTGTAATATGGGGATACCTGCCTGCGTACTGTGTAATATGGGGGCACCTGCCTGCGTACTGTGTAATATGGGGGCATCTGCCTGCGTACTGTGTAATATGGGGGCACCTGCCTGCGTACTGTGTAATATGGGGGCATCTGTCTGCGTACTGTGTAATATGGGGGCATCTGCCTGCGTACTGTGTAATATGGGGGCACCTGCCTGCGTACTGTGTAATATGGGGGCACCTGCCTGCGTACTGTGTAATATGGGGGCATCTGCCTGCGTACTGTGTAATATGGGGGCATCTGCCTGCGTACTGTGTAATATGGGGGCATCTGCCTGCGTACTGTGTAATATGGGGGCACCTGCCTGCGTACTGTGTAATATGGGGGCACCTGCCTGCGTACTGTGTAATATGGGGGCACCTGCCTGCGTACTGTGTAATATGGGGGCACCTGCCTGCGTACTGTGTAATATGGGGGCACCTGCCTGCGTACTGTGTAATATGGGGGCATCTGCCTGCGTACTGTGTAATATGGGGGCATCTGCCTGCGTACTGTGTAAAATGGGGATATCTGCCTGCCGCGCTGTGTAAAATGGGGATACCCGCCTGCCTCACTGTGTAAACTAGGGATACCTGCCTGCGTACTGTGTAAAATGGGGGCACCTGCCTGCCGTGCTGTGTAATATGGGGGCACCTGCCTGCGTACTGTGTAAAATGGGGATATCTGCCTGCCGTGCTGTGTAAAATGGGGATATCTGCCTGCCGTGCTGTGTAAAATGGGGGCACGTGCCTGCTGCGCTGTGTTAAATGGGGATACCTGCCTGCCGCACTGTGTAAAATGGGGGCACCTGCCTGCGTACTGTGTAAAATGGGGATACCTGCCTACCGTTCTGTGTAAAATGGGGATACCTGCCTGCGTACTGTGTAGAATGGGGACACCTGCCTGCGTACTTTGTAGAATGGGGATACCTGCCTACCGTTCTGTGTAAAATGGGGATACCTGCCTGCCGCGCTGTGTAAAATGGGGACACCTGCCTGCCGCGCTGTGTAATATGGGGACACTTGCCTGCTGTAATGTGTAAAAAGGGGACTTTTTTATTTTTATTTTTTTCCCCCTGTGGTGGGTGTGATGATATCAGATGAGGCCATGCCTACTTTAATGAGACCACGCCCATTTTAATCAGGCCACACACCCTTGTCGGGAGCGCGCGCGACTACGGCGCGCGCATGCTTTTTCTTTTTATGGCTATATGGGGGGGCACATTTTTTTTTTAGAGCAATAGGGGGGGGCGCATTTTTAAATCTCGCACTGTGAGCCAAATTGTCTAGAAACGGCCCTGGCTGCTGGCAACATCCTCCCTGCTTCGAGGGACTTAGGGGGGGCGTAGTGTCCAACCCTGTGAGGTTAATGGTTACTATCTCCGCTGACAGGACACTGAGCTCCTGAGGGTGATGATTGTTAGCCGCCCCAGGCGACCGCTCACTCCCACAGCATGCCGCCACCCCCTAACAGAGCCAGAAGATTCCGGTGGTGAGTGAGTCACCGGCATCCTGGCAAGAGGGGAGCCAGTGTGAAGATGGCGGCAACAGGGTGGGAGCGCAGTACTAACTGCGCTCCAGAGGCTCAGCGGTACACAGTGCAGCGCTATGAGGGGCGCCCTGATCCAGCACCTATACCCTACACTGGTCAATCAGGCTGTCAGGAACCTCAATTATGCTGCCAGCACCATACCTCAGGCCAGTATAAAGATGTAAAAGTGGGAAGCAGAGCCATGTTTTAGGGGGCGGAGCTTTTCCTCAGAACGGACCCAGCAGCGTTCAGCACCATCTTCCTTCCAGCAGATCCAGCTGAAGAGACGCTGACAGGGAGAGCTGTCCCTCCACATGACTCCAGCTATCCTGTGCGGTAACAAGGGGTTGTAGAAGGGGGGGAGGCTTTAAATTCCTATATAGTCCATTAAGGGTACACAGGCAGTGCCAGGTATTTTGTTATATTTACCTTATTAAGCGCTGTGTGTGGGCTGGCTCCAAGCTCTGTGTTTCTCTGAAAGTTCTTGGGGAAAACTGTGTCTGACATTTTCCTATGTGAGTGTGGTGTATGTTTCTCACATAACCATGTCCAGGGACTCTGCGTCTTATGCTGCAGAGGATATTTCTTCTCCAGAAGAATCCATTCCATATACCCAAGAATGTAATGCATTGTCTCAGATTGCTCTTAATGAGCCAGAATGGCTGACTTCTATTAAGGGAATGATATCTCAGATCTGATACAGAGACGGAAACTCAGGTTTTAAAGATTTCTATGGCTGTTTGGTCAGGTTCTGTCCCTATTCCTTCTCAATCCCCTAACATATTCCCAAAGAAACGTGCACTTGCCCAGATTATGCAAGATGACACGGATATCGACTCTGACATGGCAGACGGTGATGGGGATGTGCTGAGGGGGGCGGCATCCCTGGCTAAGGGGGTGCAGCCTATGATTGAGGCTATTAGATATGTGTTAAACTTTACTGACACACCACCTGAGCAGGTTGAGAAGGCTTACTTCACAGACAATAAGAAAGCCTCGCTAACCTTTCCTGCGTCTAAAGAATTAAATGCTCTATTTGAAAAATCCTGGGAAACCCCAGAGAAAAAATTCCAGATCCCCAATAGGGTTCTGGTTGCTTTTCCCTTCCCTGAGGAGGATAGAAAGAGATGGGAAAACCCACCCATAGTTGACGCCTCTGTCTCCAGACTGTCAAAAAAGGTGTTTTTACCTGTCCCTGGATCTACTGCTTTAAAAGAACCAGCTGATTGTAAGATTGACACTAAGCTTAAATCCATATGCACTGCCTCAGGGGTGGCATTACTATTGCCTGTGCATGGATCTCAAAAGCTATATTAAAATGGTCAGGCACATTACTTAGATACAATGGATAGAAGTGACATTGAACTGTTTTTACGCAACATACAGGATTCTGCAGGGTTCATGGTGGAATCCATGAAGGACCTGGGTAAGCTGAATGCACGGATATCTTCCATGTCTGTCTCAGCTCGCAGGGGACTCTGGCTACGCCAATGGTCGGCAGATGCGGAATCCAGGAATCAAGTGTGGGGAACCTACCATACACAGGTCAGGCTCTGTTTGGGGAAGCGTTGGATGCGTGGATTTCTACGGCAACCGCGAGTAAGTCACCATTTCTTCCCTCAGCTACGCCTTTTATGAAGAAAACCTTTTCTTCATCCGCATCGCAGTCCATTTGGACCGCTAAGACAAAAAAGTCCAAGCAAACTACCAATTTATTTAGAGGTGGGAGTGCAAAATTCAAAAAGCCTGCACATGCAGGCTCGCAGGACCAGAAGTCTGCTTCTGGTTCCAGAAAATCCTCAGCATGATGGTGGACCGCACAGCCTGGAGGACGGTCTGGTGGGTGCGAGGCTCAGAAGTTTCAGCCACGTCTGGGTGTCGTCCGGCCTGGACCCCTGGGTACAGGATATTGTATCCCAGGGGTACAGACTGGAGTTTCAATAACTCCCGCCTCAACGATTCTTCAAATTAGGCTTGCCAGCATTACTGGAAGACAGGGCTGTCCTACAGGAAGCCATTCAAAAATTGGAAAGGTCAGCGGTCATCATTACAGTTCCACCGCATATGCAAAACAAGGGTTACTGGCCCTCATTCCGAGTTGATCGCTCGCTAGCTACTTTTAGCAGCTGTGCAAACGCATAGTCGCCACCTACGGGGGAGTGTATTTTTGCTTTGCAGAAGTGCGAACGCCTGTGCAGCCGCGCAGCAGCAAACACATTTTGTGCAGAACAAGACCAGCCCTGTAGTTACTTATTCTGTGTGATAATTGCTGCGATGAGTGACACGGTAATGATGTCAGATACCCGCCCAGCAAACGCCCGGCCACGCCTGCAGTTTTCCAGACACTCCCAGAAAATGGTCAGTTGCCACCCAGAAACTCCCACTTCCTGTAAATCTCCTTGCGTTCGGCTGTGCAATTGGATTCATCGCTAGAACCAGTGCAAAACCACAAAGACTTCATACCCGTACGCCACACGTGCACATTGTGGAGCATACGCATGCGCAGATTAACCGTTTTTTTCCCTGATCGCTACGCAGCGAACAACGGCAGCTAGTGATCAACTCGGAATGACCCCCACTATTCGAAACTTTTCGTGGTACTGAAATCGGATGGTTCGATCAGACCGAGTTTGAACTTGAAATCATTAAACCCTTATCTGAGGGAGTTCAAATTCAAAATGGAGTCTCTAAGAGTGGTGATCTCAAGTCTAGAGGAGGGGGAGTTTCTGGTATCCCTGGATACCAAGGATGCGTACCTCCACATTCCGATTTGGCCGCCACACCAGGCTTATCTCAGGTTTGCACTGTTAGACAGTCACTATCAGTTTCAGGCATTGCCATTCGGTCTCTCCACGGCACCGAGGGTATTCACCAAGGTGATGGCAGAGATGATGGTTCTCCTCCGCAGACAGGGAGTAAACATAATTCCATATCTGGATGATCTGCTGATAAAGGCGTCGACCAGGGAGGCCTTGTTGCAGTCCATTGCTCTCATGACTCATCTACTCAGGGAACATGGTTGGATCCTGAACCTTCCGAAGTCACATTTGGAGCCGACAAAGAGATTGTCTTTCCTGGGGATGATCCTCGACACGGAAGTGCAGAGGGTGTTTCTACCGGAGGAAAAAGCATTGATGATTCAAACAATGGTCCAGGATGTCCTGGAGCCAGCCCGGGTATCGGTTCATCAGTGCATTCACCTTCTGGGGAAGATGGTTGCCTCCTACGAGGCTCTACAGTATGGAAGATTTCATGCTCAATCCTTCCAACTGAATCTCCTAGACAAGTGGTCGGGGTTTCATCTACATATGCACCTGAGGATACGTCTGTCACTGAAAGCAAGGATTTCACTCCTCTGGTGGCTGCAAATGTCTCACCTTCTGGAGGGCTGCTGGTTTGGGATTCAGGACTGGGTACTTCTAACCATGGACACAATTCTCCGGGGTTGGGGCGCAGTCACTTAAGGGGAAACCTTCCAAGGAAGGTGGTCAAGCCTGGAATCCAGTCTTCCAATAAACATTCTGGAACTAATAGCCGTATACAACGGTCTTCTCCAAGCGGCACATCTTCTGCGAGATCGTGCCATTCAAGTATAGTCAGACAATGTAATGACGGTGGCCTACATAAACCGACAGGGTGGAACGAAGAGCAGAGTCAGAGGTAAAAAGGATTCTCCTCTGGGCTGAAAGGCACATATTGGTGCTGTCAGCAATCTTCATTCTGGGAGTAGACAACTGGGAAGCGGACTTCCTCAGCAGACACGCTCTCCATCCAGGAGAGTGGGGCCACCATCCGTAGGTGTTCACAGAGGTGACGAATCTTTGGGATGTACCTAAAATAGACATGATGGCCTCAAGTCTCAACAAGAAGCTTCGGAGGTATTGTTCCAAGTCAAGAGACCCGTAAGCAGTGGCGGTGGATGCCCTGGTGACTCCATGGGTGTTCCAGTCAGTGTACGTGTTTCCTCTACTTCCACTCATTCTAAGGATTCTAAAAATCGTAACGAGAACGAGAGTTCAGGCAATCCTCATTGCTCCGGACTGGCCAAGAAGGGCTTGGTACGCGGATCTTCTGGATCTACTGCTGGAAGATCCAAGGCCTCTTCCTCTTCGGCAGGACCTTCGACAACAGGGGCCATTCGCTTATCAAGACTTACCATGGCTACATTTGATAGCATGTAGGTTGAACGCCAGATATTAGCTCGGAAGGGCATTCTGAACAAGGTTATTCCTACCCTGATACTGGCTAGGAAAGGAGTTACGTCTAAACATTACCATCGCATTTGGAAAAGGTATGTGTCTTGGTGTGAACCCAAGAAGTTTCCTACGGTGGAGTTTCAACTGAGACGGTTTCTCCTCTTCCTGCAAGCAGGTGTGGAGATGGGACTGCGTTTGGGATCCATAAAGGTTTAGATTTCGGCCTTATCCATTTTCTTCCAGAAACAACTGGCTTCCCTCCCTGAGGTTCAGACTTTTTTGAAAGGGGTTCTGCACATCCAGCCTCCCTTTGTGCCGCCTACAGCACCCTGGGATCTTAACGTGGTATTGCAGTTCCTCCAGTCGGACTGGTTCGAGCCTCTACAGTAGGTTGAGGTCAAGTTTCCCACGTGGAAGGCTGTCACTTTGTTGGCCTTAGCTTCTGCTAGATGTGTGTTGAAGTTGGGGGCTTTGTCTTGTAAAAGTCCCTACTTGATCTTCCATGAAGATAGAGCTGAGCTCCAAACATGTCAGTAATTCATTCCAAAGGTCTTGTTAGCTTTTCATATCAACCAACCTATTGTGGTGCAAGTTGCTACTGACTCCTCAATTCCATCAAAGTCCTTGGATGTTGTAAGGGCTCTGAAAATTTATGTGAAGAGGACTGCTCGTCACAGGAAATCGGACTCACTGTTTATCCTGTATGATCCCAAGAAAATTGGGTGTCCTGCTTCTAAGCAGATGATTGCTCGCTGGATCAGGTTCACTATCCAGCATGTGTATTCTATGGCAGGAATGCCATGTCCAAAATCTGTTAAGGCCCACTCTACTCGTAAGGTGGGTTCTTCCTGGGCGGCTGCCTGGGGTGTTTCAGTTTTACAGCTTTGCCGAGCAGCTACTTGGTTTGGGTCAAACACATTTGCAAAATTCTACAGGTTCGATACTTTGGCCTCTGAGGACCTAAAGTTTGGTCAATCAGTTCTGCGGGAGCCTCTGTGCTCTCCCTGCCATTCTGGGAGCTTTTGTACATCCCCATGGTACTAATGTGGACCCCAGCATCCTCTAGGACATAAGAGAAAATAGGATTTTAATTGCCTACCGGTAAATCCTTTTCTCGTAGTCTGTAGAGGATGCTGGGTGCCCGCCCAGCGCTTTGTTATCCTGCAGTGGTTACTTGATTCAGTACTGCTTTGTTCTTAATTAAGTACTGTGTTATTACTTGGTTCAGTAATGTTATTCAGCTGTTGCTGAGTTTTCAAGCTAGTTAGCTTGGTTTGCCTTGTTTGTGTGAGCTGGTGTGAATCTCGCCACTATCTGTGTAAAATCCTTCTCTCGAAGTTGTCTGTCTCCTTTGGCACAGTTTCTACACTGAGTCTGGTAGGAGGGGCATAGAGGGAGGAGCCAGCCCACACTATTAAACTCTTAAAGTGCCAGTGGCTACTAGTGGACCTGTCTATACCCCATGGTACTAATGTGGACCCCAGCATCCTCTACGGACTAAGAGAAAAGGATTTACCGGTAGGTAATTAAAATCCTATTTTAAATTCCACAAAATAAAGATTTTACAGACAGTATGCTATGGAGACAATAATTGCTTATGGTATAAGAGGCCATTGCCACCAGGGCTGGTTCTACACTTTGTGGCACCCAGGGCGAATGTTTCCACTGGCAAAAAAATAGGGGTGTGGCTTCATAGGGGAGGGGTGTGTCCACAGTTATGCCCCCTGTAGTTATGCCCCCAGTAGTTGTGCCCCCAGTAGCTGTGCCCCCAGTATCCTACCCCCTGTAGCTATGCCCCCTGTAGTTGTGCCCCCTGTAGCTCTACCCCCTGTAGCTATGCCCCAGTAGTTGTGCCCCCTGTAATTGTGCACTGACGCTGTGCCCCCTGTAGCTGTGCCTCCTGTAGATTTGCTCCCTGTAGCTATGCCACAAGTAGATTTGCCCCCAGTAGTTGTGCCCCCTGTAGTTGTGCCCCCCAGTAGCTGTGCCCCATGTAGCTGTGCCCCCAGTAAATTTGCTCCAAGTAGTTTTGCCCCAAGTAGATTTGCCCCAGTAGTTGTGCCTCCAGTAGATTTGCCCCAGTAGTTGTGCCCCCTGTCACTGTGCTCACAGTAATTGTGCCCCCTATAGCTGTGCACCCAGTAGTTGTACTCCCAGTAGTTGTGTCCACTATAGTTGTGCCCCCTGTAGCTGTGCCCCCAGTAGTGCACCCAGTAGTTGTGCCCCCTGTTGCTGTGCCCCCAGTAGTTATGTACCCTGTTGCTGTGCCCCCAGTAGTTGTGACCCCAGTTGCTGTGCCCCCTAGTAGCCGCTTACAAACACAAAAAATAAACAAGCAACAATACTTACCAGCCCCGCTCCTGCTCCCGACCGCTGCTGCTGCTGCTGCTGCTCCATCTGGCCACCGGCTCCTCTCTATGGGAGAGACGTCATGACGTCTATCCCATAGCAGCACCGCACAGACACTAGAGGTCAATTATGACCTTTAGTGTCTGACGATGGAGCCAGCTGCAGCAGGCGCCCACACAGCCCGCGGCATCTGCTGCAGCCAGGGAGTGGGATGCGGGGTGTGGGTAGGCAGTGGGCACCTGCAGGGTGACTGTGGCCATGCCCACAGGCCACAATGCCCCAGGCGCAGGCACTGCTTGCCCGCGCAAAGAACTGCTCCTGGTTGCCACACTCGCTAGCTTCCTTTAAAATGAGACAATGACTCTTTTGGCCTATGAGTCATTTTACCATGGGAACCCATCAAGTGTCTTATCCCGCCACAGATCATCCCTCTCTTTCCAGCTGCAGTTAATTTAGATTAGAATTTGTTGCCGAGTCCATTTTTACCTAGGGGCTTCAGGGCTGTGGCCCCTCCAGTAAAATCTGCCACCCTTTGAGCCAATCAGTCCATGCACTGGCTTCACTGTCAGTGGCATCCTATTCGATGCGCTAATGATACAAAATGCCTGGCCCCCATTGGAAACCTAATGGCTCTTGCTCCAGCATACATCAGTAAGTTTCTGTTAGTGTGTACTGTGTGTGTGTGTGTGTGTGTGTGTGTGTATATATATATATATATATATACTATACATGCATATGTAATAGATAGATATACAGTAATGCCATATAATATATATATATATATATATATATATATATATAAAAATAACTCTATATATCAATATTCAGCTATGAATAAATATAGGTAGATCGATAGATAATTAGATAGATACACACTAACTGTGGCTCTTTCTGAATCCGAAATGCCACGTTACAGTGTTTTCCATGAAAACACTGTAACATAGCATTTGTATGCAAATACAGTCACAGTCACATACAGATTATAAGTGAAAAAAAACCTGCAAAAAAAGACTCTCTGCGCTACCAAGTCAAGCAGTACCCACACATTATTATTATTATTATTATTATTATTATCCTTTATTTATATGGCGCCACAAGGGTTCCGCAGCACCCAATTACAGAGTACATAAATAATCAAACAGGAAAACAGCAACTTACAGTTGATGACAGTATAGGACAAGTACAGGGTAAATAAACATAGTTACATCTGCAGATGACACTGGAATAAGTATCAGGTGGCAGAAGACTGCTGAATGTGGTACAGTTGAAGATTATTAAAGTAAGACAAAGGATAAGCACATGAGGGAAGAAGGCCCTGCTCGTGAGAGCTTACAATCTAAAGGGGAGGGGTAGACAGACAGGGGTGACACAGATGGGGTACATAGAGAATGTGGAACAGAGGCTTAGGAGGAGATTTGGCTGGGTTTGGTGAAGAAGTGGGTCTTGAGAGCCCGTTTGAAGTTTTGTAGAGAGGTGGATAGTCTGAGGGGGAGAGGTAGAGAATTCCAGAGAAGTGGTGCAGCACGTGAAAAATCTTGGAGGTAGGAGTGGGAGGAAGTAATCTGTAGGCAGGAGAGTCGGCGTGCATTAGCCGAGCAAAGAGGACGGGTGGGAGTGTAGAG
This sequence comes from Pseudophryne corroboree, assembly GCF_028390025.1. Lineage (NCBI taxonomy): Eukaryota > Metazoa > Chordata > Amphibia > Anura > Myobatrachidae > Pseudophryne > Pseudophryne corroboree. Next base: position 461,219,913 of record NC_086449.1, read on the forward strand.
GGAGATAAGGTCAGAGATGTATGTGGGAGAGGAATGGGTGAGGGCTTTGTAAGCGAGTGTGATAAGCTTGAAATGGATTCTGAAAGGGAAGGGAGCCAGTGAAGGTCTAGTAGGAGAGGAGAGGTAGACGTAGTGCGTTTGGTGAGGAAAATGAGCCGGGCAGCAGCATTGAGGATAGATTGGAGTGGAGAGAGGTGTTTGTCAGGAATGCCAGTCAGGAGGAGATTACAGTAGTTCAGTCTGGAGATGACCAGTGAGTGGATAAGAGTCTTAATAGCATCCTGGGTCAGAAAGGGTCTGATCCTGGAAATATTTTTTAGATGAAAACGGCAGGTTTGTGAGAGGTACTGAATGTGTCGTTTGAAGGAGAGGGAGGAGTCAAGGATTACTCCAAGACAGCACACTTGGGGGCTAGAGGAGATAGTAGTGCCATCAATAGATAATGAGATTGTAGGAGGTGAGGTTATGCGGGAGGGAGGGAAGATGATCAGCTCAGTCTTAGACATGTTAAGTTTAAGAAAGCGCTGGGACATCCAGGAAGAGGTAGCAGAGAGACAGTTGGAGATACGAGTGAGGAGAGTAGGGGAGAGGTCTGGAGAGGAAAGATAGATTTGGGTGTCATCAGCATAGCGATGATATTGGAAGCCAAAAGAACTAATGAGCTTACCTAGTGAGGATGTATAGAGAGAAAAGAGAAGAGGACCAAGGACAGCACCTTGGGGTACACCTACAGTTAGTGGAAGTGAGGTGGAGATGGAGTCATGAGAGGAGACAGAGAATGAACGGTCAGAAAGGTAGGAAGACAGCTAAGAGAGGGCAGTGTCACGCAGACCAATGGAGTGAAGGATTTGCAGTAGGAGAGGATGGTCCACAGTGTCAAAAGCAGCAGAGAGATCAAGTAGAATAAGTATAGAGTAGTGTCCCTTAGATTTAGCAGCATGGAGGTCATTGCATACTTTTGTAAGGGCAGTTTCAGTGGAGTGGAGAGGACGGAAGCCCTACTGGAATGGGTCAAGTAGTGAGTGTGAGGAAAGAAAGGAAATAAGGCAGTTGTAGACAATACGCTCAAGGAGTTTGGAGGCAAAAGGGAGGAAAGAGATGGGTCGGTAGTTGGAGAGAGTGTTTGGATCAAGGGTAGGTTTTTTAAGAATAGGAGAGATGAGTGCATGCTTGAAGGCAGAGGGGACAGTGCCTGATGAGAGGGAGAGATTGAGTAGGTGGGAAAGATGGGAACAAGCAGAAGGAGAGAGGTAGCAGAGGAGGCGGGAGGGGATAGGGTCAAGTGGGGAGGTGGTGAGGGGACAGGAATGAATGAGGGCCATGACTTCCCCTTCAGATGCGTGGGAGAAAGATGTCAGAGTTGGTGGAAGGGATGGGGAGGGGTTGTAAGGGATGGGAGAAAGCTGGTTACTGATGGTCTGGTGTGATGTGATGTCCTTACGTATGGAGTCTATTTTGGATGTGAAGTAAGTGGCAAAGTCAAGAGCAGAGAGTGAGGAAGGGGGACGAGGTGCAGGTGGGCAGAGGAGTGAGTTGAGAGTGGCAAAGAGGCGCCGGGGGTTGGAAGACTGGGAGTAGATGAGGTTCTTGAAGTGGGACTGTTTAGCAAGAGAGAGGGCAGCACTGAAGGATGAGAGCATAAATTTGAAATGGAGGAAGTCTGCCTTAGAGCGTGATTTCCTCCAGTGACGCTCAGCAGTACGTGAGCATTTTTGCAGATATCTGGTGCATTTGGTGTGCCAGGGTTGAGGTGTTAATTTGCGAGGGTGAATAGTGGTTGGTGGAGCAACAGAGTCAAGAGCAGAAGTGAAGGATGTATTGTATATGGAAGTGGCTTGTTCAGGGCATGAGAGAGAGAGAGAATAGGAGAGAGAAGTGAGTCAAACAGGGAGGAAAGGAATGTGGGGTCAATAGCCTCAATGTTACGCTTAGTGATGGTAGTCTTGGGAGGTAGAGATGGGGAAATCGAGAGAGATAGGTTAAAGGAAAGCAGGTGGTGGTCAGAGAGGGGAAATGGGGAATTGGAAAAATCAGAAATATCACAGCTGTGAGTGAAGACCAGATCCAGTGAGCTCCCATTCACATGGGAGGGTGAGGAGGTCCACTGGGAGAGACCAAGTGAAGAGGTGAGGTTAAGGAGTTTAGAGGCAGGGGATTGTGTTGGGATGTCAATAGGGATGTTAAAATCACCTAGGATAATGGAGGGAATGTCAGAAGAGAGGAAGTGAGGTAGCCAGGAAGCAAAGTTGTCGATGAATTTGGAAGCAGCGCCAGGGGGGCGGTAAATGACAGCTACTCTTAGATGGACTGGTTGGAAGAGGCGTATAGTATGGACCTCAAATGTAGAGAATGTAAGGGATGGTTCTGGTAATATGAGTTGGTAGGAGTAACTAGAAGGTAAAAGGACCCCAACACCACCCCCATGGCGACCTCCAGGTCGGGGTGTGTGTGTGAATGCGAGGCCTCCAGCAGAGAGAGCAGCAGGAGAGGTAGTGTCAGAGGGCGTAATCCAAGTTTCAGTAATGGCTAGTAGGTGTAGGGAGTTGAAAATGAAAAGGTCATGAGTGGGGACCAGTTTGTTACAAACAGATCTGACATTATGTGTAACTCGACCTGTAGTGCACGGTGCAAAGAAATAAGAGGACACATCTGTAATATACATTGTATTGGGGAGTGCGCAGTGATTGTCCTGCTCTCCATCTCCCAAAGTGCCTACACGTAGAGACAGAGGACAAATTAGCAGAATTTGCTATCCTTACTGAATTAGGCCCATAATCCGCTGCTCTCTCCAAGACATAGAGGAGTCTCCTTCACCTCTTCTGAAGTTGTCTCAGTAGCAGTGTGTCCGCATTCTCAATGCTTCATGCTCACTCTCCCTCCCTTCTACTGGAGACAACCAATCTGCTCCAAATAGGATTCCTAAGCCTTCTGAGCACCTCGGATGATGTGAATGACTACTGCTCCCTCACTATAGCTTATGGTCTACAACATGAGTATGCAGATTGCATTTAAGCCATTCAGTGCTGGCAGATATCTGCATGTTCCCTGTAGGTGACATTGGGAAGGTATGTGCAGAGTGTGATCCTGTGGTGTAAGTGTGCTTGGTACTTGGAGGGAGCCTGTGCACTAGAGTACTGCTGCACATCCTGACTATAAACTTGCGAACTGCTAACAAAAAACACAACTTTATGTTCTATAGATCACTATGTAACTGTGTGGCATAATGTGTAATGGGCACTACTAATATGCTGTGGGCGTAATGTGTAATGGGCACTACTATTCTGGGTATAACATGTAAGGGGCACTACTACCATATGGCATAATGTGCATGGTGCACTACTACTGTGTGGCTTATTTAGAATTGGGGGTACTATTGTGTGGCAATGTCTCTTCCCCACAAGATCACGCCCTTTTTTGGCATGCACACCTTTGCACTATCCCTGTTTAGAATATAGGGGGAGGCACCAATTCTCTACCTGGCATGTAGCACAAAAATGTCCAGTTGCGTCTCTGTTGAACTTATCATGTGCAACAAATGTCTTTCTCCTGTAAGACAGGGAACTGCAATGTGAAAGTCGGCGTCTGGGCCGGGACTGCACACCCGTCCCGCCGCTGGGCTTCCGGTTGATGTCATCAATTCATGATGGGTCAGCAGGAGAGTGAACCAATACACCATCACCATGGTAACCAACAAGCTCTACAATACATAAAACATATTGGCCCTCATTCCGAGTTGATCGCTCGCAAGGCGAATTTAGCAGAGTTGCTCAGGCTAAGCCTACGCCTACTGGGAGTGTATCTTAGCTTCTTAAAATTGCGACCGATGTATTCGCAATATTGCGATTACAAACTACTTAGCAGTTTCAGAGTAGCTTCAGACTTACTCGGCATCTGCGATCAGTTCAGTGCTTGTCGTTCCTGGTTTGACGTCATAAACACACCCAGCGTTCGCTCAGACACTCCCCCGTTTCTCCGGCCACTCCTGCATTTTTTCCGGAAACGGTAGCGTTTTTATCCACACGCCCCGAAAACGCCGTGTTTCCGCTAGAGATGAGCGGGTTCGGTTTCTCTGAAACCGAACCCGCACGAACTTCATGTTTTTTTCACGGGTCCGAGCAGACTCGGATCCTCCCGCCTTGCTCGGTTAACCCGAGCGCGCCCGAACGTCATCATGACGCTGTCGGATTCTCGCGAGACTCGGATTCTATATAAGGAGCCGCGCGTCGCCGCCATTTTCACACGTGCATTGAGATTGATAGGGAGAGGACGTGGCTGGCGTCCTCTCCATTAGAAATTAGATTAGAAGAGAGAGAGAGATTGTGCAGAGTCAGACAGAGTTTACCACAGTGACCAGTGCAGTTGTTGTTAGTTAACTTTTATTTATTTTAATATAATATATCCGTTCTCTGCTATATCCGTTCTCTGCCTGAAAAAAAACGATACACAGCAGCAGCCAGTCACACAGTGTGACTCAGTCTGTGTGCACTCAGCTCAGCCCAGTGTGCTGCACATCAATGTATAAAAGGCAAAGCTTATAATAATTGTGGGGGAGACTGGGGAGCACTGCAGGTTGTTATAGCAGGAGCCCCCAGGAGTACATAATATTATATTAATTTAAAATTAAACAGTGCACACTTTTGCTGCAGGAGTGCCACTGCCAGTGTGACTAGTGGTGACCAGTGCCTGACCACCAGTATAGTAGTATATTGTTGTATGTATTGTATACTATCTCTTTATCAACCAGTCTATATTAGCAGCAGACACAGTACAGTGCGGTAGTTCACGGCTGTGGCTACCTCTGTGTCGGCAGTCGGAACTCGGCAGGCAGTCCGTCCATCCATAATTGTATTACAATATATACCACCTAACCGTGGTATTTTTTTTTCTTTCTTTATACCGTCGTCATAGTGTCATACTAGTTGTTACGAGTATACTACTATCTCTTTATCAACCAGTGTACAGTGCGGTAGTTCACGGCTGTGGCTACCTCTGTGTCGGCAGTCGGCAGGCAGTCCGTCCATCCATAATTGTATTATTATTATAATATATACCACCTAACCGTGGTTTTTTTTTCATTCTTTATACCGTCATAGTGTCATACTAGTTGTTACGAGTATACTACTATCTCTTTATCAACCAGTGTACAGTGCGGTAGTTCACGGCTGTGGCTACCTCTGTGTCGGCAGTCGGCAGGCAGTCCGTCCATCCATAATTGTATTATTATTATAATATATACCACCTAACCGTGGTTTTTTTTTCATTCTTTATACCGTCGTCATAGTGTCATACTAGTTGTTACGAGTATACTACTATCTCTTTATCAACCAGTGTACAGTGCGGTAGTTCACGGCTGTGGCTACCTCTGTGTCGGCAGTCGGCAGGCAGTCCGTCCATCCATAATTGTATTATTATTATAATATATACCACCTAACCGTGGTTTTTTTTTCATTCTTTATACCGTCGTCATAGTGTCATACTAGTTGTTACGAGTATACTACTATCTCTTTATCAACCAGTGTACAGTGCGGTAGTTCACGGCTGTGGCTACCTCTGTGTCGGCAGTCGGCAGGCAGTCCGTCCATCCATAATTGTATTATTATTATAATATATACCACCTAACTGTGGTATTTTTTTTTCTTTCTTTATACCGTCGTCATAGTGTCATACTAGTTGTTACGAGTATACTACTATCTCTTTATCAACCAGTGTACAGTGCGGTAGTTCACGGCTGTGGCTACCTCTGTGTCGGCAGTCGGCAGGCAGTCCGTCCATCCATAATTGTATTATTATTATAATATATACCACCTAACCGTGTTTTTTTTTTCATTCTTTATACCGTCGTCATAGTGTCATACTAGTTGTTACGAGTATACTACTATCTCTTTATCAACCAGTGTACAGTGCGGTAGTTCACGGCTGTGGCTACCTCTGTGTCGGCACTCGGCAGGCAGTCCGTCCATCCATAATTGTATTATAATATATACCACCTAACCGTGGTTTTTTTTTCATTCTTTATACCGTCATAGTGTCATACTAGTTGTTACGAGTATACTACTATCTCTTTATCAACCAGTGTACAGTGCGGTAGTTCACGGCTGTGGCTACCTCTGTGTCGGCAGTCGGCAGGCAGTCCGTCCATCCATAATTGTATTATAATATATACCACCTAACCGTGGTTTTTTTTTCATTCTTTATACCGTCATAGTCAGTCATACTAGTTGTTACGAGTATACTACTATCTCTTTATCAACCAGTGTACAGTGCGGTAGTTCACGGCTGTGGCTACCTCTGTGTCGGCAGTCGGCAGGCAGTCCGTCCATCCATAATTGTATTACAATATATACCACCTAACCGTGGTTTTTTTTTCATTCTTTATACCGTCATAGTCAGTCATACTAGTTGTTACGAGTATACTACTATCTCTTTATCAACCAGTGTACAGTGCGGTAGTTCACGGCTGTGGCTACCTCTGTGTCGGAACTCGGCAGGCAGTCCGTCCATCCATAATTGTATTATTATAATATATACCACCTAACCGTGGTTTTTTTTTCATTCTTTATACCGTCGTCATAGTGTCATACTAGTTGTTACGAGTATACTACTATCTCTTTATCAACCAGTGTACAGTGCGGTAGTTCACGGCTGTGGCTACCTCTGTGTCGGCAGTCGGCAGGCAGTCCGTCCATCCATAATTGTATTATATACCACCTAACCGTGGTTTTTTTATACCACCTAACCGTGGCAGTCCGTCCATAATTGTATACTAGTATCCAATCCATCCATCTCCATTGTTTACCTGAGGTGCCTTTTAGTTCTGCCTATAAAATATGGAGAACAAAAAAGTTGAGGTTCCAAAATTAGGGAAAGATCAAGATCCACTTCCACCTCGTGCTGAAGCTGCTGCCACTAGTCATGGCCGAGACGATGAAATGCCAGCAACGTCGTCTGCCAAGGCCGATGCCCAATGTCATAGTACAGAGCATGTCAAATCCAAAACACCAAATATCAGAAAAAAAAGGACTCCAAAACCTAAAATAAAATTGTCGGAGGAGAAGCGTAAACTTGCCAATATGCCATTTACCACACGGAGTGGCAAGGAACGGCTGAGGCCCTGGCCTATGTTCATGGCTAGTGGTTCAGCTTCACATGAGGATGGAAGCACTCAGCCTCTCGCTAGAAAACTGAAAAGACTCAAGCTGGCAAAAGCACCGCAAAGAACTGTGCGTTCTTTGAAATCCCAAATCCACAAGGAGAGTCCAATTGTGTCGTTTGCGATGCCTGACCTTCCCAACACTGGACGTGAAGAGCATGCGCCTTCCACTATTTGCATGCCCCCTTCAAGTGCTGGAAGGAGCACCCGCAGTCCAGTTCCTGATAGTCAGATTGAAGATGTCAGTGTTGAAGTACACCAGGATGAGGAGGATATGGGTGTTGCTGGCGCTGGGGAGGAAATTGACCAGAAGGATTCTGATGGTGAGGTGGTTTGTTTAAGTCAGGCACCCGGGGAGACACCTGTTGTCCGTGGGAGGAATATGGCCGTTGACATGCCAGGTGAAAATACCAAAAAAATCAGCTCTTCGGTGTGGAGGTATTTCACCAGAAATGCGGACAACAGGTGTCAAGCCGTGTGTTCCCTTTGTCAAGCTGTAATAAGTAGGGGTAAGGACGTTAACCACCTCGGAACATCCTCCCTTATACGTCACCTGCAGCGCATTCATAATAAGTCAGTGACAAGTTCAAAAACTTTGGGTGACAGCGGAAGCAGTCCACTGACCAGTAAATCCCTTCCTCTTGTAACCAAGCTCACGCAAACCACCCCACCAACTCCCTCAGTGTCAATTTCCTCCTTCCCCAGGAATGCCAATAGTCCTGCAGGCCATGTCACTGGCAAGTCTGACGAGTCCTCTCCTGCCTGGGATTCCTCCGATGCATCCTTGCGTGTAACGCCTACTGCTGCTGGCGCTGCTGTTGTTGCCGCTGGGAGTCGATGGTCATCCCAGAGGGGAAGTCGTAAGCCCACTTGTACTACTTCCAGTAAGCAATTGACTGTTCAACAGTCCTTTGCGAGGAAGATGAAATATCACAGCAGTCATCCTACTGCAAAGCGGATAACTGAGTCCTTGACAACTATGTTGGTGTTAGACGTGCATCCGGTATCCGCCGTTAGTTCACAGGGAACTAGACAATTTATTGAGGCAGTGTGCCCCCGTTACCAAATACCATCTAGGTTCCACTTCTCTAGGCAGGCGATACCGAGAATGTACACGGACGTCAGAAAAAGACTCACCAGTGTCCTAAAAAATGCAGTTGTACCCAATGTCCACTTAACCACGGACATGTGGACAAGTGGAGCAGGGCAGGGTCAGGACTATATGACTGTGACAGCCCACTGGGTAGATGTATGGACTCCCGCCGCAAGAACAGCAGCGGCGGCACCAGTAGCAGCATCTCGCAAACGCCAACTCTTTCCTAGGCAGGCTACGCTTTGTATCACCGCTTTCCAGAATACGCACACAGCTGAAAACCTCTTACGGCAACTGAGGAAGATCATCGCGGAATGGCTTACCCCAATTGGACTCTCCTGTGGATTTGTGGCATCGGACAACGCCAGCAATATTGTGTGTGCATTAAATATGGGCAAATTCCAGCACGTCCCATGTTTTGCACATACCTTGAATTTGGTGGTGCAGAATTTTTTAAAAAACGACAGGGGCGTGCAAGAGATGCTGTCGGTGGCCAGAAAAATTGCGGGACACTTTCGGCGTACAGGCACCACGTACAGAAGACTGGAGCACCACCAAAAACTACTGAACCTGCCCTGCCATCATCTGAAGCAAGAAGTGGTAACGAGGTGGAATTCAACCCTCTATATGCTTCAGAGGTTGGAGGAGCAGCAAAAGGCCATTCAAGCCTATACAATTGAGCACGATATAGGAGATGGAATGCACCTGTCTCAAGTGCAGTGGAGAATGATTTCAACGTTGTGCAAGGTTCTGATGCCCTTTGAACTTGCCACACGTGAAGTCAGTTCAGACACTGCCAGCCTGAGTCAGGTCATTCCCCTCATCAGGCTTTTGCAGAAGAAGCTGGAGGCATTGAAGAAGGAGCTAACACGGAGCGATTCCGCTAGGCATGTGGGACTTGTGGATGCAGCCCTTAATTCGCTTAACAAGGATTCACGGGTGGTCAATCTGTTGAAATCAGAGCACTACATTTTGGCCACCGTGCTCGATCCTAGATTTAAAGCCTACCTTGGATCTCTCTTTCCGGCAGACACAGGTCTGCTGGGGTTGAAAGACCTGCTGGTGACAAAATTGTCAAGTCAAGCGGAACGCGACCTGTCAACATCTCCTCCTTCACATTCTCCCGCAACTGGGGGTGCGAGGAAAAGGCTCAGAATTCCGAGCCCACCCGCTGGCGGTGATGCAGGGCAGTCTGGAGCGACTGCTGATGCTGACATCTGGTCCGGACTGAAGGACCTGACAACGATTACGGACATGTCGTCTACTGTCACTGCATATGATTCTCTCAACATTGATAGAATGGTGGAGGATTATATGAGTGACCGCATCCAAGTAGGCACGTCACACAGTCCGTACTTATACTGGCAGGAAAAAGAGGCAATTTGGAGGCCCTTGCACAAACTGGCTTTATTCTACCTAAGTTGCCCTCCCACAAGTGTGTACTCCGAAAGAGTGTTTAGTGCCGCCGCTCACCTTGTCAGCAATCGGCGTACGAGGTTACATCCAGAAAATGTGGAGAAGATGATGTTCATTAAAATGAATTATAATCAATTCCTCCGCGGAGACATTGACCAGCAGCAATTGCCTCCACAAAGTACACAGGGAGCTGAGATGGTGGATTCCAGTGGGACGAATTGATAATCTGTGAGGAGGGGGATGTACACGGTGATATATCGGAGGGTGAAGATGAGGTGGACATCTTGCCTCTGTAGAGCCAGTTTGTGCAAGGAGAGATTAATTGCTTCTTTTTTGGGGGGGGTCCAAACCAACCCGTCATATCAGTCACAGTCGTGTGGCAGACCCTGTCACTGAAATGATGGGTTGGTTAAAGTGTGCATGTCCTGTTTTGTTTATACAACATAAGGGTGGGTGGGAGGGCCCAAGGATAATTCCATCTTGCACCTCTTTTTTCTTTTCTTTTTCTTTGCATCATGTGCTGATTGGGGAGGGTTTTTTGGAAGGGACATCCTGCGTGACACTGCAGTGCCACTCCTAGATGGGCCCGGTGTTTGTGTCGGCCACTAGGGTCGCTAATCTTACTCACACAGCTACCTCATTGCGCCTCTTTTTTTCTTTGCGTCATGTGCTGTTTGGGGAGGGTTTTTTGGAAGGGACATCCTGCGTGACACTGCAGTGCCACTCCTAGATGTGCCCGGTGTTTGTGTCGGCCACTAGGGTCGCTAATCTTACTCACACAGTCAGCTTCCTCATTGCGCCTCTTTTTTTCTTTGCGTCATGTGCTGTTTGGGGAGGGTTTTTTGGAAGGGCCATCCTGCGTGACACTGCAGTGCCACTCCTAGATGGGCCCGGTGTTTGTGTCGGCCACTAGGGTCGCTAATCTTACTCACACAGCTACCTCATTGCGCCTCTTTTTTTCTTTGCGTCATGTGCTGTTTGGGGAGGGTTTTTTGGAAGGGACATCCTGCGTGACACTGCAGTGCCACTCCTAGATGGGCCCGGTGTTTGTGTCGGCAACTAGGGTCGCTTATCTTACTCACACAGCGACCTCGGTGCAAATTTTAGGACTAAAAATAATATTGTGAGGTGTGAGGTATTCAGAATAGACTGAAAATGAGTGTAAATTATGGTTTTTGAGGTTAATAATACTTTGGGATCAAAATGACCCCCAAATTCTATGATTTAAGCTGTTTTTTAGTGTTTTTGGAAAAAAACACCCGAATCCAAAACACACCCGAATCCGACAAAAATAATTCGGTGAGGTTTTGCCAAAACGCGTTCGAACCCAAAACACGGCCGCGGAACCGAACCCAAAACCAAAACACAAAACCCGAAAAATTTCAGGCGCTCATCTCTAGTTTCCGCCCAGTAACACCCATTTCCTGTCAATCACACTACGATCGCCGGAGCGAAGAAAAAGCCGTGAGTAAAAATACTATCTTCATTGTAAAATTACTTGGCGCAGTCGCAGTGCGATTATTGCGCATGCGTACTAAGCGGAATTTCACTGCGATGCGATGAAAATTACAGAGCGAACGACTCGGAATGAGGGCCATTGTTGTGGATTATATAATTACATACAATGAGCAAACAGCATATAGCACGGGAGAAAATACAACAGATAGTATGGCTTATGCTGATACTGGATATTATTATACTACAGTAAATAATATCCAGTATCAGCATAAGATCCCATTTGGGTTTAAAAATTTGTAATTGTTCTATGATTTATACCACTGGTATTAACAGCATTTTCTGTATTCACTGTTACTATCTGTATACTTTTTGGTATTCCACAAATACTATCTGAATCCCAAACTGGACACTGGGACTATTATTGAGGCATTTATCTAGCTACCTGATAGCAACTTTTATAGCTATTTCAAACACTTGGGGTATTGTTTGGAAGGGTGATATACTTGCTGTTTAAATTTTACCCTATTTTCTTTTCTTTTTTTTTACTTTCACTACAGACCAACTAAGACAATTTGTGTTTGTGCTCTGTGCTTTCTTGCAAGGGATTCAAATACAATTTGCATCCTTGCAGTGAATTATCACCACGATTCCTTCTTCCCTCTTTTCTTCTTCTATTCCATGCTGCATGCTCACTTATCTATTTTCCACTATTTTATATTTAATGATGTGAAAGCAGAAGCAGCAAGGTGGATCTTTAATCTGCCTTTCCAGTCCCCTCCCAATTTTATATATTTTATACTCTCATCCAGATGTACAAAGTTATGAGTCTCTGCAATGCCAACGTAACAGATATATGCATGCACACCATTTTGGAAAGCAGAAGTACACCATCTTCTTCTCTCATCTAGTGGAACAAGTACTTTCTCTTCTAGCAGATTACTGCCACACTTTACTGGATATGCCCAATCTCATCTGACCTTGGAAGCAAATTAGTGACTGGCCTAGTCAGTACCTGGGTGAGTGACCCCCTGGAATACCAGGTGCAGTAACCCCCATGTGGTGGAAAGCAGAAGTAAAAAGTCCACATCTTGTTTGAGAGCTTTCCATACTTCTCCTCTCCTACCTTCTCCTTCTCTTGCTTATAAAAGTAATAACCACCTTTTTTTATATAACTGTATCATGTATATTGAATAATTCAATAATGTAATGCACTGGATATGGAGGCAGGTTCTCTTTTTGTTTTTTAGTGCTTGTACAAAACTCAGATATTATCACACTGTGATCCATCATATATTGAACAATTGAATTATTGCTTCAGTTGTTGTAACACATCATACAGACAGGGCTATTTGAGATTCCAAAACAAAACCACACAGCTTTGACTGTCTAACCACTAATGATTTCAACTGTCAAACCTGTGTAACAATCAAGCGCACTAAAACTAACTCCTTAGATGGGTACCAATTTTAAATGATATATTTGCAGCTCCCAATAGAGTATTCTACCTTACTCCAAACTTGAACACTAAAAACATATACCATATAAGAATATGTATATTACAAGGAAGCGCATATATATAATCTATTTGATTAAAAATTGTAAATATTTTTTATTTAGTATTCAATTTTCTTAATAATGCATGACATAATAAAACCTTAAAACACACCAAATCTGCAGTGCAAAGAAGTCCAGAAACTGTGACTATTACCGTCCAGATAACCATATACCGCTGGAGCTCCAATAAGGATTTTCTTTAAGCACACTAAGTGCTATTTTTGTAACTCCCCGGTGAAAAGCTGGTTATTTTTAAAGTGATATCCGTTGTTACTTTGTATCCACTAGCCAGAACAATATACTTTGTAGGAACTGCAAATGTTCACAATGTGCCTGCCGCACAGCAGCTAGTGTCCCCTTTCTCACCCCACCGCCAATGATTATTGCTCACCACAGCCGTACGTTGAAGCCTCAGTGCGGCTAGATCTTAAATGGTTAGTACCGAAGTTCTCTGGCGGGAGCGGCGGTAACAGCAACGTCCACGGGGGAAGGGTGCACACTTTCAAAGTTGGTTTTAAATGATTCTTCCAAAGTGTTCTCTGGCATAGAGGGATTCTGGACAGCCTGCCGGTGTTTAAAATGGATCCTTAACGCATTTCTCCGTGCTTCCAATCTCACGGTTTCATCAGAAGGTATTGAGGTGCATTAGATTGTCCGTATTTAAATACCAGGTACCCAATCAATGGAGAGCATTAATTAATTAAACTTTTACAGGTGTGTTGATCTTCTAAACCTGTGTTATCATCTCTCATTAGTTCACACATTAAAAACTATAATAAACTATAACATAAGGCAACAACCTACTTATATTCATTATACAAATATAGTGAACCATTTCGTTTATAGTATATATTCCGTATTATTCATTTATTTATTTGCACAAGAGACATAGGAGTTAATTTTCATTTTAAATCTTTTTAGATGATAACTATCCTTTCTTATAGCTCAAAATAATGTGCAGCCGTGTGGCTCAAGAGGCTGAGGCCTCCACCTGCAACCGGGCAGACCCGGGTTCGAATCACCCTCAGAGCACAGGAAAAAAGATTTTCAATTTATTTCATATTCATTAGATATTTATTTTATATATTAATTATACTTACTAGAATTATCAAAACCAGACGTAACTTGATTCTAAGAAATATCTCGAATATATACACACTTTCTTAACACGATTGTATTTCGTATCGTATCTGCATTATTAAGAAATTGAATACTAAATAAAAAATATTTACAATTTTTAATCAAATAGATTATATATATGCGCTTCCTTGTAATATACATATTCTTATATGGTATATGTTTTTAGTGTTCAAGTTTGGAGTAAGGTAGAATACTCTATTGGGAGCTGCAAATATATCATTTAAAATTGGTACCCATCTAAGGAGTTAGTTTTAGTGCGCTTGATTGTTACACAGGTTTGACAGTTGAAATCATTAGTGGTTAGACAGTCAAAGCTGTGTGGTTTTGTTTTGGTGTTTTTTCTACTAAGTTTTGAGCAGCACTTGTTATTATGGCAACACGTAGAGACATAGGAGAGAGAAATACCAGACGTAACTTGATTTTGAATGAATTAATAAATAAAGAAAATGTGGGAGAGGATGATCAAATTAACCCCCTGGATATGCATCAATTATTCAGCAGATTAGAAAATCTACTAAAGGCCGAAACTCGGCACTGGTTAGATAAAATGCTATTGACGAGATATGTAAAAGAAAAGATGATACCCAGAGGGTTAAGGATATTCAAGTCATGCTCATTTAAAGAGGATGACAAATTAACCGAAAAATGGAATAATATACTTGATACATGTTCCTTTGCACTTATGGAGTTATTAATTTCATATAGAGATGACAAAGTTAAGGCCATCTCTATAGAAATCGAAAATATACAAAAATTATTGCAACCATTTGAAGTTAGAACTGACTTTAGGAACTTTGATCGTATCGTTAATGGTAAAGTCGAGGAGTTCGAACAGACTATTATTACAAATAAAAATAAAAAATTATCAAGGGATCAAGGAGACTACAAACAGGGCCAAGTGAGATCCTATAATAGGAGACATAGAATAAATTCGGAAAGTTTTAGATCTACCAGTAGATCGAGAAACAACAGACAACAAATTCCCTCTAGGGATAGAATTACATATAGAGAAAAAGAACGATTCCATCATAATACAGTTCCGCAGAAAGAACAAAGGAGAGAATATGTACGTGAGTCTGGACAAATATCTCAACAGTATAATAAACACAAAAGAAGTCCAGACAATAGGACAAGGGCATACACACAAGGAGCTAGACCAAAAACTACTCCTAGGAACACCGAACCACATATGGAAGATACTTCCACATCTTTTTTAGACCAGAGACTGTATCCAATATGGAAAAACAAGAACAGATATCAGGTCTTACAAACCAATTCTCCCAAAAGAAAAGAGCTAGATACAGAGGAAGAAGAGGAGGAAGAAGGGAATCTATCAAAAAGCGCAAGGAAAAACTAAGAAATAAAGGTCTATTTAATCTTTCTTCACGTGTACTTAGTGAAAGTGAAAAGGCACTAATTGCTAAGGGTCTTAAATTCGCACCATCACAAAAACCTGATTTATTCGGACTCTATGTAGAGCTTAATCGATATACTCGAGATTTATGTAGAAAACGCTACTTCGCTACTAAATGTTTGAAAAAACAAGGCGAAGAGGGATATCCTATAATTTTGGATGATGCGGATTTATTGCCTTTAAATATTCTTATTGAATTAAAACAAGAAAACAACAGTCAGACTAGTGAGATACCTTTGTATGAGGCTGATAAGAATAAGAAAGGCCCCTTTAAAAAGAAATCAGAATTCTATCCCACTAATCAACTTAGTGGGGGAATTGAGACCTTTTTTAATATAACTTTAAATGACATGAGATCACTATGTCAAAATTCAAAAACATTAATGAAAAAGCGAGATAATTTACATTCCCAAGAGAGAAGGGCCATGAATAGTCTAACTAAAGATAAATCACTTACTATTAGGGTTGCAGATAAAGGCGGGGGGACGGTGGTACAAAACACTGAGGATTATTTGAAGGAGGCTTATAGACAATTGAATAGTACATTGTTCTATAAAACACTTGAATCTGACCCCACCTCCAGATATCAGAAAGAACTAAAAGAGTTCCTGGATGTGGCGCTAGATGAGGGGGCGATATCCAAGTCTGAGTATTTTTTCTTATTTATTACACACCCAGTTATTCCCACATATTATCACCTCCCAAAAATTCACAAGTCACTGCATGCACCTCCTGGGCGTCCCATAATATCTGGTGTAGGGTCCCTCACTTCAAATTTATCTGCCTTTGTTGATTATTATTTACAGCCACATGTTATAAGTCTCAGATCATATATTAGAGATTCCACCCACTTTATTAATCTAATTAAAGATATAAAATGGAAAAATAGTTATCTATTTATGACTTGTGATGTGGAGTCATTGTACTCCAATATACCCCACAAATTGGGGCTTGAGGCACTTGAAATCACATTAAGCATGGATAAATCATTGGATATAGTCAAAAGACGGTTTATTTTGGAGGCGGTCAAATTTATTATGACTCACAATTATTTCACATTTAATACCAAATTTTACTTACAGATATTGGGTGTGGCAATGGGCACTAGGTTCGCCCCGAGTTTAGCTAACATCTATATGGGTCACCTAGAAGACAAGTATGTCTGGGGTGGTCCATTCGGGGCGAACCTGGTGCTATATGGAAGATATATTGATGACATGTTTTTTATCTGGGATGGGGATGTGCATCAGATAGAGGAATTCTTGACATATCTTAATAATAATGAATTTGGGTTATCCTTCACGAGCACAGTACACAAATCTTCAATAACTTTCTTGGATATCGCCCTCAGAATAGAAAATAATTATATCGATACCTCTACTTTTAAAAAAGAGGTTGATACTAATAATTTCTTAAATTATCATAGTTGTCACCACCGCCCCTGGCTCAATAATATACCAAAAAGCCAGTACCTTAGACTCCGTAGAAATTGTTCAACAATTGAACAATTTGAAATTCAAGCTTTAGAATTAACGCAAGCATTTAAAGAAAAGAATTACCCTTTAGATATCATAGAACATGCGTTTGATGAGGCTTTGAAATGCGATAGAGAGTCCCTTCTTACTTATAAAAAGAAAGAAGATGTAAAAGATTCCACTAATGATGGTCAACCTAGATTCATAACAAAATATAATGCTTGTTCAAAAGAGATCAAACGTATTATTCAGAAGAATTATCCTATTTTAAAAACTGATAAGATCCTATCAAAAGAATTAATAGATAAACCACAAGTTATCTTTAAAAAGGCTTCGAGTTTGAAAAACTTTTTGGCACCTAGTCACTATGAATCTATAAAAAATGGTCCTAATAACAAAAGTACATGGCTACAGAAGCTCCATACGGAAAAGGGGAACTATAGATGCAGAAAACTAGGATGCTCCACATGTAGCACTATGTTAGATAAAAGCACAACCATTACATCCTATTCAAATGGGACCACGTTTGATATACAACAACATATTAACTGCCGTACCACATATGTTATATATGTAATTACGTGTGTATGTGGCATACAATACGTAGGCCGTACGACTAGAATGTTACACATTAGATGCTTAGAACATAAAAACAATATAAGACGGGGGGTTAGTACACACAGTTTAGTGCGACATGTGAAGTATAAACATCATAGTAATGTTTCAGGGATCAGGATACAAGGAGTGGAACATGTTAAAAGTACAACAAGAGGGGGGGATAGATTCAATCTTCTATGTAAACGCGAAGCGTTTTGGATCTTCTCCCTGGGTACATTGTTTCCGAATGGTTTGAATGATTCAATTGAGATGAATAATATATAGGACATCCCAATGAGCAATATGACATATGACTGCATAATGTATAAAGAAAGAGACCCCTGGGGAACATTATTGGGTCTATACTCTCTGAAGGATTAAAAATAAAAATAACATTTAAGAGCATGAGTGAGAGAGAGTGCGCTATATATATATACACACACACAAAAAATGTGGGAAAGCTAAAATGAATATATGGTATGTGTATATATAGATCAAAATTATAAAGGGCTTATACTATAAATATCTGAGGGATTTATTAATCATATAAGACTATGTTATTGTATGATAAGCCTGATTCTCTTCCGAATAATATGTTTAGTGACAATTATGTTTATATAAAGATTTTTATATGTATTAATAAATCAAAATTATTACATCTATATGAGATACGAAATACAATCGTGTTAAGAAAGTGTGTATATATTCGAGATATTTCTTAGAATCAAGTTACGTCTGGTTTTGATAATTCTAGTAAGTATAATTAATATATAAAATAAATATCTAATGAATATGAAATAAATTGAAAATCTTTTTTCCTGTGCTCTGAGGGTGATTCGAACCCGGGTCTGCCCGGTTGCAGGTGGAGGCCTCAGCCTCTTGAGCCACACGGCTGCACATTATTTTGAGCTATAAGAAAGGATAGTTATCATCTAAAAAGATTTAAAATGAAAATTAACTCCTATGTCTCTTGTGCAAATAAATAAATGAATAATACGGAATATATACTATAAACGAAATGGTTCACTATATTTGTATAATGAATATAAGTAGGTTGTTGCCTTATGTTATAGTTTATTATAGTTTTTAATGTGTGAACTAATGAGAGATGATAACACAGGTTTAGAAGATCAACACACCTGTAAAAGTTTAATTAATTAATGCTCTCCATTGATTGGGTACCTGGTATTTAAATACGGACAATCTAATGCACCTCAATACCTTCTGATGAAACCGTGAGATTGGAAGCACGGAGAAACGCGTTAAGGATCCATTTTAAACACCGGCAGGCTGTCCAGAATCCCTCTATGCCAGAGAACACTTTGGAAGAATCATTTAAAACCAACTTTGAAAGTGTGCACCCTTCCCCCGTGGACGTTGCTGTTACCGCCGCTCCCGCCAGAGAACTTCGGTACTAACCATTTAAGATCTAGCCGCACTGAGGCTTCAACGTACGGCTGTGGTGAGCAATAATCATTGGCGGTGGGGTGAGAAAGGGGACACTAGCTGCTGTGCGGCAGGCACATTGTGAACATTTGCAGTTCCTACAAAGTATATTGTTCTGGCTAGTGGATACAAAGTAACAACGGATATCACTTTAAAAATAACCAGCTTTTCACCGGGGAGTTACAAAAATAGCACTTAGTGTGCTTAAAGAAAATCCTTATTGGAGCTCCAGCGGTATATGGTTATCTGGACGGTAATAGTCACAGTTTCTGGACTTCTTTGCACTGCAGATTTGGTGTGTTTTAAGGTTTTATTATGTCATGCATTATTAAGAAAATGGAATACTAAATAAAAAATATTTACAATTTTTAATCAAATAGATTATATATATGCGCTTCCTTGTAATATACATATTCTTATATGGTATATGTTTTTACTATTTGAGATTCGACCGGCTCTTTTGATTCTGTGCAGTGTGGTCATAACTGTGATCTGCACAGGTAAATTTTTGTTTTACCTGTGAACAATATTGTCACATCATAAATCTGATTTCAATATCTGTGTCTATGACATAAAACTCAACTACAGTACTATGTAATATACTGGTTGAGTATCCCATATCCAAATATTCAGAAATACAGAATATTCAGAAATACAGACTTTTTTTGAGTGAGAGTCAGATAGTGAAACCTTTGTTTTTTGATGACTCAATGTACACAAACTTTGTTTAATACACAAAGTTATTAAAAATATTGTATTAAATGACCTTCAGGCTGTGTGTATAAGGTGTATATGAAACATAAATGAATTGTGTGAATGTAGACACACTTTGCTTAATGTACAAAGTTATAAAAATATTGGCTAAAATTACCTTCAGGCTGTGTGTATAAGGTGTATATGAAACATAAATGCATTCTGTGCTTAGATTTAAGTCCCATCACCATGATATCTCATTATGGTATGCAATTATTCCAAAATACGGAAAAAAACAATATCCAAAATACCTCTGGTCCCAAGCATTTTGGATAAGGGATACTCAACCTGTACTACAGAACCCCTCATGCTCCGAGTATTCCGTTGAATGCTATTCTGAATAAAATTCCTACTGTAACTGTGACACTTCTGTTATCTTCTGAGCAGATAGTGATTACTTATGACTAAGTTTTTACCTCAGGTATCTGCCTAGAAAAAAACAAAAAACATGATATATACATAGAGGTCTTATAAATGCACTTTGTTATCCTTTTGCTGTGGTTTAGTACATTTATTGCATACCCTTTCAAGTAGCCACATGTTGGCCAATAGTTTGTGAATTAAGAATCTAGAAACATCAAGACATTTTTCTTGAAATTATACACATCCTATCTGAAAGGTGTATATGTGACATGAAAATTTTATTTTTTCTACACACTATTAATTACTTTTTGCCAAAACATAGTGATGTGCACCGGACATTTTTCGGGTTTTGTGTTTTGGTTTTGGATTCGGTTCCGCTGCCGTGTTTTGGATTCGGACGCATTTTGGCAAAACCTCCCTGAAAATTTTTTGTCAGATTCGGGTGTGTTTTGGATTCGGGTGTTTTTTTACAAAAAACCCTCAAAAACACCTTAAATCATAGAATTTGGGCGTAATTTTGATCCCATAGTATTATTAACCTCAATTACCATAATTTCCACTCATTTACAGTCTATTCTGAACACCTCACACCTCACAATATTATTTTTAGTCTTAAAAATTTGCACCGAGGTCGCTGAATGACTAATCTAAGTGACCCAAGTGGCCGACACAAACACCTGGCCCATCTAGGAGTGGCACTGCAGTGTCAGACAGGATGGCACTTCAAAAAATAGTCCCCAAACAGCACATGATGCAAAGAAAAAAAGAGGTGCACCAAGGTCGCTGTGTGACTAAGCTAAGTGATCCAAGTGGCCGACACAAACACCTGGCCCATCTAGGAGTGGCACTGCAGTGTCAGACAGGATGGCAGATTTAAAAAATAGTCCCCAAACAGCACATGATGCAAAGAAAAAAAGAGGTGCAATGAGGTAGCTGTGTGGCAAAGCTAAGTGACCCAAGTGGCCGACACAAACACCTGGCCCATCTAGGAGTGGCACTGCAGTGTCAGACAGGATGGCAGATTTAAAAAATAGTCCCCAAACAGCACATGATGCAAAGAAAAAAAGAGGTGCACCAAGGTCGCTGGATGGTTAAGCTAAGCGACCCAAGTGGCCGACACAAACAACTGGCCCATCTAGGAGTGGCACTGCAGTGTCAGACAGGATGGCAGATTTAAAAAATAGTCCCCAAACAGCACATGATGCAAAAAAAAGAGGTGCACCAAGGTCGCTGGATGGATAGTATACTTGACGACACAGAGGTAGGTAGAGCAGTGGACTACTGTACCGTAGTGCTATATATTATATAATGGTGGTCAGCAAAATTATGCACTGTCCTCCTACTACTGCGCACAACAACTAAAATGCACCACAGGTATGGATGGATAATATACTTGACGACACAGAGGTAGGTAGAGCAGGGAACTACTATACCGTACTGCTATATATTATATACTGGTGGTCAGCAAAATTATGCACTGTCCTCCTACTACTGCGCACAACAACTAAAATGCACCACAGGTATGGATGGATAGTATACTTAACGACACAGAGGTAGGTAGAGCAGTGGACTACTGTACCGTACTGCTATATATTATATACTGGTGGTCAGCAAAATTATGCACTGTCCTCCTACTACTGCGCACAACAACTAAAATGCACCACAGGTATGGATGGATATAGTATACTTGATGACACAGAGGTAGGTAGAGCAGTGGACTACTGTACCGTACTGCTATATATTATATACTGGTGGTCAGCAAAATTATGCACTGTCCTCCTACTATATATATACTGCGCAAAACTTAAATTCACCACAGGTATGGATGGATAGTATACTTGACGACACAGAGGTAGGTAGAGCAGTGGACTACTGTACCATACTGATATAATACTGGTGGTCACTGGTCAGTAAAATTCTGCACTGTCCTCCTACTATATACTACAATGCAGCACAGATATGGAGCGTTTTTCAGGCAGAGAACGTATAATACTGGTGGTCACTGGTCAGCAAAACTCTGCACTGTCCTCCTACTATATAATACTGGTGGTCCCCAGTCCCCACAATAAAGCACACTGAGCACAGATATTTGCAGCACACTGAGCACAGATATTTGCAGCACACTGAGCACAGATATGGAGTGTTTTTCAGGCAGAGAACGTAGATATTTTCAGCACACTGAGCACAGATATTTGCAAGCACACTGAGTACAGATATTTGCAGCACACTGAACACAACTGAGAGAACGCTGCACACGTTCTCTCCCTATCATCTCCAATGCACGAGTGAAATTGGCGGTGACGCACGGCTCCTTATGTAGAATACGAATCTCGCGAGAATCCGTCAGCGGGATGATGACGTTTGAGCGCGCTCGGGTTAACCGAGCAAGGTGGGAGGATCCGAGTCTGCCTCGGACCCGTGTAAAATGGGTGAAGTTCGGGGGGGGCTCGGATTCCGAGGAACCGAACCCGCTCATCTCTAATTATAATAAACTATTAAAAGTCAAGTTTTATTATCTTATAAGAGTGCCCCATCTAAGAGTCTTTCTTTCCCTTCTTCATATATAATTCACCAATAACTGACTTAGGGTCCACCACTGCCCAAGAAATTCACAGTACATTACTGATAATTATTCTTAATCATCAGTTAGTGGACATATACCCCTGATAGAGTCCTGTCTACACTAGGTCCTATGTGGAACTAAACACCCCCTCTTGGTTACAACATAGGCCACTAAGTAAGCCTTGGCGAGAGATAAAGTGGATGGAGATTAAGTACCAGCCAATCAGCTCATAACTGCCATGCCACAGGCTGTGTTTGAAAAATGACAGTTAGGAGCTGGTTGGTTGGTACTTTATCTCTATCCACTTTATCTCTCTCGAAGGCTAAGTACATAGACCCTTTAGCTTTAAAATAGAAAAAAAATGTAGCTTACCTCTAATACTTTTGGAGTAACCTGGCCAATCCAGGTGTTCAAAGTTAGCGCCATACAAGCAGGAAAGAGGATCTCCTGCTTGGACCATTTTAGGCATTGCCGAATCCACTGGTCAGAGTATCATGATGGCTAGTAGTAGTAGTAAACTTTTATTGTTTTAAATACTTCTTATATAAGCAAAGTATTCAGTGACATGTTAAATTATACACTGGTCAACACGAATTTTGAGTCTGGGTTCTGCATATCTGATTTTTATTTCTTCCACATTACTAATTAAAGAAAAAATAGTTTTACCTGAAAAAGTTTGCTTTTGTAGCCACCAGAATGAAATTATGGATTTTAAGAAAATTTCCCTATTTTCATAACTTTATTGTATGTAAAAATAAAACAAACTTTTGTTATGAATTTGAATTACTGTACTTTTATTTACACATTTTTTCTTTAAAACAAACAACTACTGTAACAGAATATATATAAAAAAGTTCTGACCTGCATTTGTTTGTCTATGCTTA